>NW_026931884.1:0-50062 GCF_032062105.1 Saccostrea cuccullata
CGTATAAAAATAAAGGCGAGTAATTTAATTTTGTGTTTGATGCCCCTTGCGAAATTTGCGATAATTACTTCCACGCATATATTTAGGAATTAAGTATGTCCCCAGGGATATACATAATTGTTTTTTTCTCAAGCCACAATTAGTATATTGATATCAAATCATCCTTTTTGGTGTGAAGATTTCATTTTTTTCAAATATGTTATCGGGAAATTTTTGGGCCACAATGGACAATCAAAGTTTTACGTTGGATTATATTGGAAATATTTTAGAAATCTCAGAAAAAAAAATGTCATGACTGGTGATATGTATTACGCTAGCATCTTCATGTAGTGTAGATTTAAGTTTTTTTAAATCATGACTCCCATGTGTGGGCAGAGCCCCAATGGTGGATAAAATGGACAGGGGAATATTGGAAACGTCCTTCAATAATACCAAAGCCATATATCCCGGTGTAGCATAATATTTTGATACCGCGAATTTGAACCCAGGTTCAATATTGCATAATAGAACCCGGGTTCACTTTTTCCTCGATTTTGAACCCCCCTATAAAATATTGAACCCCCCCCTTTTTTCATTAAAAAGGGGAAAGGGGGTTAAAATTTATGGCCATAAAATTTTTGACCCCCCCTGCCCTGATAATTTTAGAGGGAGTGGGGTTCAAAATATTATGGCCATAAAATATCGACCCCCCCTGCCCTTTTATTTATAAAGGAGGGGGGTTCAAAATATTATGGCCATAAAATATTAGTCCCCTGCCCCTTAAATTTTAGACGGGGGGGATTAAAATATTATGGCCATAAAATATTGAGCCCCCTTTCCCCTTTTTTAATTATGAGGGAGGGGTTAAAATATTAGGGCCCAAAAAAAATATTACTCCCCCTCCCTTTTTTAATTTATGAAGGAGGGGGGTTCAAAATGTTATGGCCATAAAAATATGGACTTCCCCTGCCCTTTTAATTTATGAAGGGGGGGGGTTCAAAATATTATGGCCAAAAAATATTACCCCCCCTCCCCTTTTAAATTTTAGACAGGGGGGGTTCAAAATTTATGGCCATAAAATACACTCCCCTCCCCTTTCAATTTAAGAGGGAGGGTTTTAAAATATTATGGACATAAAATATAGAGTCCCCCCTTTTAATTTGTGAAGGAGGGGGTTAAAAATATTATGGCCATAAAATATGAGTCCCCTTCCCTTTAATTTTGAGGGAGAGTGAAGTGAAGGGATTCAAGATATTATGATAAAAAAATTGATGATTTTATTGTACATGTATGGATGGGTTTCATGTTGAGTGTGATATGTTTCCTCATATTGGATTTCTGTTACTTTTTTTGGGGGGTTTTTAAATTCATGGCTGTAAAATATTGACGATGTCTCTTACATTTAATTTTTCATTTGAGGTAGGTGGTTCAAGATTAATGGTTGCAGAATTCTGACAACCTCTCCCTCTTACTTCAGTGAAAAAAAAGGGGGGTTAAAAATAATATTGCTGGAAAAATTTTTCCCCCAATTAGAATTCCATAGGTATTCATTTCTGTTTAATGTTGCTCTCTCCCCATTCATAAAACACCAAATATTCCAGTTATACTCTTTGGGATGAACTATTAAATCTCTCATTATTTCAATGGTAGTTAAATAGTGGATATATGTGGCTGATAACCATGATAACTGTTCAGCTTTTTTTTTCTTTAAATTTTTCACTTTAAACATAAAATGAATAAGAAAAGACAAAGTCCATTTCCTTATAATAAATTAATTTATAGCATCTCATTTAGAAAAGTTATAACAAAAACTGGCAATATTTAAGAAATAAATGAAACCTTAAAAAGAAAACACTTTAAAAAGAAATATAAACATATGAAAAATATTTTTTTAAAGTCATTCTGCTTATGCACAATTAGAGTCTTTTTAAAAAAATAAATCCAACTTTTTTTAAAATTTATTCTGCTAAAACCCACGTTGGGAAAGTTCTAAGCACAATAGATGCAGGTTTTACAATGTCTTTCTCCTTGATGCCAAGGCAGGCATGGTGGGACCCTCTCAAACAGGGAAATCCCGAGTCTGTTTCCTGTAGCTCTAAAAAAGGGGGGGGTCACAAGCAAGGATCCTTTTTTCTGGTTTCCCATTAAGAGCAGCTCCCCCCGCACATAAGCTCTGTAGGCCTTGATGTGACACAGCTGCATGACTTGGGGGGAACGTGTATAAAATGGCTGCTGTATTTTATTTATTTTCTATCACTCATCATGATAATTATTTATAGTTATTTGATGTAGAATATTGTTGGTTTAAAAGTAAAAAGAAATAATTATTTTTTTATTTCCTTGGTAACAACTGTACACTTCAATATTATGATAATATTATTTCTACCCTCAAATTTTAAAAATTGCATGAATGACAATTTGGAAAAAAATACACTTTTAATTTATAAAGGTACCCTACTCTCAAGTAGTTGAAGTGTGTAAGTGGGAAAAAATTTTTTGATTCTTTGCAGGCATATTATATCATCACTCCATATTCAAAAAAGTTCAATAAGGTACTAAAATTTTTTGGCCATAATATTTTGAACCCCCCTATAAAATTAAAAGGGAAGGGGACTCAATATTTTATGGCCATAATTTTTGAACCCCCCCTTTTATAAATCAAAAAGGGTAGGGGACTCAATATTTTATGGCCATAATATTTTGAACCCCCCTCCTTATAAAATTAAAAAAGGAAGGGTCAATATTTTATGGCCATAATATTTTGAACCCCCTCTTTCTTTAAACCCTCTAAAATTAAAAGGGCAGGGGGTTAAAATTTTTTGGCCATATTTTTGAACCCCCATCCTCTATAATTAAAAGGGAAGGGGGGCTCAATATTTTATGGCCATAATATTTTGACCCCCCCCTCTTTTATAAATCAAAAGGGCAGGGGACTCAATTTTTTATGGCCATCATATTTTGAACCCCCATCTGCTAAAAAAAAAAGGACGGGGGCTCAATTTTTATGGCCATAATTTTTGAACCCCCCCCCGCTAAACTTAAAAGGGTAGGGGGGCTAATATTTTAGGGCCATTTATTTTGAACCCCCCACCTTATAAAATTAAAAAAGGGAGGGGGGCTAATATTTTATGGCCTAAAATTTTTGACCCCCTCCCTCTAAACTTAAAAGAACAGGGGGACTCAAATTTTATGGCCTAATTTTTGAACCCCCTCCTTCATAAGTGATAAGGGCATGGGGGACTCAATATTTTATGGCCATAATATTTTGAACCCCCTGTTTCATAAATAAAAGGGGGGGCTCAAAATTTTATGGCCATAATATTTTAAACCCCCCCCCTATAAAAATTTAAAAAGGGGAGGGGGACTCAATATTTTATGGCCATATAATTTTAACCTCCCTCCCTCTTAATGAAAAGGGAGGGGGCTAAAACCCAAAAGAGCAGGGGGACTAATATTTTATGGCCATGATATTTTGAACCCCCCTCCTTATAAAATTTTAAAAGGGGAGGGGGAGTCAATATTTTATGGCCATAATATTTTGAACCCCCTCCCTCATAAATAAAAAGGGCAGGGGGAGTCAATATTTTATGGCCATAATATTTTGAACCCCCAACCAGTAAAAATAAAAAAGGGCAGGGGGTTAAATATTTTTTGGCCATAATATTTTGAACCCTCTTTCATAAATCAAAAGGGCAGGGGGACTCAATATTTTATGGCCATAATATTTTGAACCCCCTCCCTCTAAACCTAAAAGAACAGAGGGACTCAATATTTTATGGCCATAATATTTTAACCCCCTCTTTCATAAATCAAAAGGGCAAGGGGACTCAATATTTTATGGCCATAATATTTTGAACCCCCCTCCCTCTTAAATTAAAAGGGCCGGGGGACTCAATATTTTGTGGCCATAGTATTTTGACCCCCCCCCCCCTGTAAAATTATAAGGACAGGGGGACTCGCTATTTTATGGCCATAATATTTTGAACCCCGGGTTCAAATTTTTAAGGGGGTTCAATATTTGCAGCATTTTTGAACCCGGGTTCAAATTTACGCGGGGTTCAATATATTATATGACACAGGTAGTCATATTGATATGGGAGCATCCTTAGGTAGTGTAGATTCACATTTGTCCAAATCTTGATTCCAGGGGGCAGGGAGGGGCATGAATGGGGATAGGATGTCTAGAAAAAATATTATGTAAGAACAGCTAAGCCATTGTTATTGATATGAAAATGTCTCAAAGTAGGTATATTCTAAAATTTATACTTTTCAATACTGGACTAATTTGTGCATTTACTAGCCAATATGCTTAGGTGAGCATATCGCCATTGGCCACTTGTTTATTTTAGAAATCTTCTCACTTGGTATGAAGTGCCAATGATCCCCTTTTGGTGTCTGTTTTTATCTTTTTAAGCAGAATAATGTTAGGGTTGAACAGGGTCCTGAAGTGAGGAAGACAGTCCCTCTCCCATTGAACTGCAGGGAACAGCAGCAGAAAGCAGAGTAAGATTCAGACTTGATTGTATCTTTGCTTGCCAATTGATGTTGGCTGTACCAAGCTTTAACCTCTGGACTTTCGACAGATTTCATGTTCCTCTTTAATTCAGAAGAGAAAGAACAATGGAGGACCAAGGTCATTTATATAAAGAAGAGTCTATTCCTGTCTGTGTTTTGAAGGCATTGTGTTTTCAAAAGTGGTAAGCAAACAAGCTGCTTTTTACTGAAGCTTCTCACTTGATATGAAGTGAAAGTGTTTTCCCTTTTATGTCTCTGTTTTATCTTTTTAGCAGAAGAAAGTTAAGACTTGAGGAGGAATTTTAAGTGAGGAAGAATTCCTCTCCCATTCCGCTGCAGCCATGAGGAGAATATTTGTACTTCTTTTTTTACCTATGGAACTTCATCAGGACCCACTTTAACAAGCAGGAGTCTCACAAGTATTTTGGTTTAATTATTTCTGACATATTTCTGCCCTCCCTTCTCTCTAAAGTAACTATGCATTCCTCTCCTTGCCCCAATAATCCACTTTATTCCTATTAAAACCTTATTGTCTTAATTTGCTGTTTGATTTTCCAGCTAATAATGCTGTAATGATTATGATCATTTGAGTTTCTTTGATTATTACATTGCTTTGAATTATTGCTTATCTTCTCTCCATCAAGTATTTTAAAGGGATTTGACAAGGGAAGAAGGAAGAAGACCAGTGCTGACCAAGAGAAGAAGAAGAGTCCATTACCAAGCTTTGTCTAGCAGACAATATCTGATAATGGAGTGAGTAAAAAGCTCTTTTTTTGCAATTTTCAAATTTTCTTATACACTTATTCAAATCATAGGTTCAGGGTGATTTACCTTCTGCAGCACGACAGCAACCATGTTGCACTCTAAAGCATCCTGAGGGATGTCCTGATTCAAATTAGGTTACATCATGATCCCTTTGGACTAGGATTAGTAAAAATATGAATTAAGATTTTTATGCGCCTGAATTTTTTCGGGGCGCATATTGTTTTTGTCCTTTCTGTTTGTCTGTTTGTCTGTCTGTCTGTTGTCAACTTTATTTGTTTTTTTAATGCTTTATTTTTGAAAATGTTTATACTTACAAAAGAAACAAAATACACACCCTCACACACCACACGCACTCTGTGCACCTTTCCCAAAATACCAGCTTTCATAATTACACCTTAAGTAATAATTGGAATTATGTATGACAAATCAAATCAAACATTGCCCATTTACTATACATTTTAGTTCTACAATGAAAATTGCTCTCACAATATTTTTCAATTTTCCTGTAAAACTTAAAAATGTTAACAGTTTCTGTAAATTTAGGTATAGTACATTGAGTTTTTGAGTAATACAAATACTTTTTTCCTAATAAGATGAGAAAATTTTCTAAACAACTTCCTTCAATATTACCCAGCATCATCTTTTGTTTTGAAATTACATAGTCATTTTCAAATGCTTGATACCAATTTTTTCCAAAAAATAGTTACATGTTTACACTCATAGAAAAGATGAATCAATATTTCTGGATCTGTTTTACAGAACGAGCAAAGATTATTTTCAGCAATTTTTATCTTGTGAAGAAAAGAATTTGTGGCAAGGAAGCCCATAAGAATTCTATATTAAGAGTAAATGATTTTGGTGTTCTTTGTGCAAATTGAAGCATTCCGAAGAAAAAATTCCCAGTGTTTTTCTGTAATAGGTTCATTTAAATAAATCTCCCATTTTAACTTTCTGGATTCTGGTGCCACAAAATTCTTATCTTTTATAATTTTATACAGAAATTTTATACTTGTCACAGACATCATTTTTTGTATAACACATTTCTCTGGTGCTGCAAGTTGATTGCCTCTTTCCGTCATATAAACAGGTACTTCCCTTTTTACTCTTGCTGGTACTCTTGATACAATATTAAAATAATTTAAAAAATTGTTAGTACCAACTATTTTTTTAACATCATTAAAAATCCTAAATTTTCCATCATCCGACAACAAGTCTTTCAATACTTTAATACCTTTTTCCACCCAAGTCTTGTAAAAAGTCCATTTTTTGATATCAACAAAATTTCTAATATCAGTATATAAATAATCTGTAGCACTCAAAGAATCTTTTTTAACAATTATAAGAGCTTTTATAACATCTTTCCAAAAATCTTTGCCTATATAATTCAAAAATTCTGAGAGTTTTTCTTTGGTTAAATAAAAAACAAAGTTAAAATCTTTTTGATTAAAAATACAGGATAATAATTGCTGCCATGCTCCACTGTTGTCTGAAAGGACTCTCTTGACCCATTTAAGTTTTATATATGAAATAAAGGAGGATAAATGGATCATGTTTAGTCCACCTTCTTCAATTTTTCCTATCAATGTATTTCTTTTTACTTTTTCCACCTTATATGCCCAAATAAATTGAAATAAAATGTTATTGATCTCATTAAGTAATTCCTTTGATGGATTTGGAAGAGCTGAGAATAGGTGTACAAATTTTGGAATAACAAGGGTTTTAATGACTGTTATCTTTCCTATTGGGGTCAAATCTCTTTTTGCCCAGGATGCAAGCAATTTTTGATAGAATTTATTTTGGGTCGATAATTGACAGAAACAATATTTTCTAAGTTTTTTGTGAAAATTATTCCTAAGAGCTTAAAGGTATCAGCACTCCAATTAATTTTTAAGTCATCACATAGAGTTTGTTTTGATCCTGCCTTGCTTCCCAACCATACTGCTTGAGATTTTGAAATATTAAGCTTCAAACCAGAAGCATTTCCAAATTTTTCGATTATTTTCATTGATTCTCTCAAAGACTTTTCACTTCCATCTAACGTTAAAAAAGAGTCATCTGCATATTGTCCTAGTTTATTTTCTTTCCCATTAATCGATATACCTTTTATGTGTTCATTATTCTTCAGTGAGATTGCAAGTAGTTCTACAGTAATGATAAAAATGTATGGTGCCAAAGGGTCTCCCTGTCTACATCCACGTTCAAGATTAAAAAAGGAGGATAAGCTACCATTATTTATCACACAACTTGTGCTGGTTGAGTAAAAGGTTTGAAACCATTTAACTAATGAATTTCCAAAATTAAAAGACTTTAATGCTTTAACAATAAAATCCCATTCTAAGGAATCAAAAGCTTTTTCGAAATCTAATAAAAGGAGCAAACCAAATTGTTTTTTATCTTTAAGGTAATCTATTAAGTCGTATAAAAACCTGGTGTTTTCACCTATGAAACGCCCTTTTATAAAACCTTTTTGGGTATCACTTATAATACTGGACAATACATTCTTAATGCGATTTGCTATGGTACTAGAACCAATTTTGTAATCTACATTTAACAATGAAATAGGTCTCCAATTTTTCATATAACTTCTATCCTTTTCCTCTTTTGGAATGCATGTAATTACCCCCTGAGATTGAAACTGTGAAAGTTTTCCAGTTATATACCCTTCATTTAAAGATTTCAAAACAAAAATACCTATATCTTTCCAGAAAAACTTGTAAAATTCCACTGTAAACCCATCCGATCCTGGGGATTTTTTGGTCGTGAGATATGGACAATTTTCTGATTTTAAAATGCAATTTTGTCTTGATTTAGCAGCGAAAACTGCTTAAGATATGAACTGAAGATTAATTGGAGATGATAGTTCATGACTTATAGCGTTGCACAATTGCCTTTTCGTGCGTCGTCAATACTTCCGGTCGATACCGGAAACGAATTTAAAAAACGCAATTTTTTAACTTTTCTTTTTTTATATTTTTGTTTTAGAATTGAATAGAGACCCTTTTGCAGAAGCGAAATATGTAATTTGTTTGAAAATCGAAAAAGCCAATCTTGAGATATATGCATTCGAAAACGCGAAGCGGCGATCTCAATGGCTAAATGGTTAGCGCGTTGGATTGTCACGCGCGCGACCCGGGTTCGATCCCCCGTGTGACCAAAAAATTTTATCATTTTTTCTGCTAGATTTTTAGATATCTTTAAATTTTAAACTATTTGGAACAATATATTATAAACTTTTAAGCATATTTTACGTAATTAGGGGTCACAAGGGGCCAGAATGTCACATCTTTGACGCTTTATATCTCAAAATGGGGGAATATTTTGATAAGCAATATTGAACAAAAGATGATCAGAATAATGTTCTAAACAATATGCATACTTTGAAATTTTGTAAAACGGCCCCATTAAGGACTTGTAGGAGTGGCCCCGAAATATTTTCATTTAGCATATCTCCACAACGAATAGAAATCTCTGAATAAGGAACAAAAAATCTTAAAATCACAAGAACTTTCGTTTGAGCCAATGAAATCGCGGCTGACCCCTAAAATTAGGGGCGCTGGTTAATGGCAAAAAATTTTTTATCTATAACTCTCTAATGATCAATATTTTGTTATACATTACTGAAGCAAAAGTATTTATCTTGAGGAGTTGCAACAATATATGATACTATTTTGAAAATGGCGTAATTAGTCCATGACGCCGAGGAAAACATGTCTTTGGGAGCTTTATATGTGCATTATTTGTGGCTTATTTTGATAAGCAATATTGAACAAAACAGTCAGAATAAAAAGAATATTCATACTTTGAAATTTTATGACACTAAGTTACGATTAAATAAGGAGAGAGGAGTGCCGAAATATTTTCAGTTAGCATATCTCCACAACGAATAGAAATCTCTGAAAGTTGAACTAAAAAAATCTGTAAAATCACAAGACCTTTCGAAAGATAATCAAAACAGGGGAGAAAAATAATGCAGCAAAACATTTTTTACAAACTCTCTAATGATCAGGTATATTGAAATCATGTATTGTACTACCATCTTAACGGAAATCCATCACCAATATATGATACTATTTTGATAATATGTTACGTAATCCCTTGTCACAGTGGGTATATCAGAATGTTAAATTGACCCCCTTTATATGTGAAAGGGAATAATAGTTTGACAGCGGTGTGAGGTAACAAAATTTTTAGCACATTTACATACTATACTTTGAATTTTTGTTCACTCCCCATATCATTTCATTTCAGTTGACATATTTCTATGTAGCATATCTGAACACTAGCTTAATTAATTACAAAAATCTTGAAATCAAAACTATTTTTGATTTGAAAATTTCTATTCAAATTAAGGGCAGAGGGCTATTAACTTTATCAATATAACTCTCTAATGAAATATTTTGTTATGTATTATGAGCAAAATTTGGTGACCAACAATTAAGGTGTTATACTTTATGAAACATTACATAATTTTATAATAAGATGCTTATCAAACTACAATTGAGTGTATATCATATTTAGCATTTAGTATAATGAGACCTAAAACCTCTAATCAAGTTAAATGTGCTTTTTGCTGAATTTTTGTAAAAGGCCACATTAATGGAAGAAAATACTAGAGAGTGTCCACAACGAATAGAGATCACTGGATAAATGTTGAACAAAAATCTTTAAAATGGACCTGTTCATTTGATATTAATTTAAAGTGTAGCTTATGACCCCTTCAATTAGGGGTTCATGAATTTTGTTCCAAAAGTCTTTTATCGTTATTACTCTCAAATATATATTTTTTGATAAGTATCCATCATGAGAAGCACGGATATACATTTTAACGATTTGCAACAATATCTTATAAAATTTTGATCATATGTTACGTAATTAGTGGTTGCAAGGGGCCAAAATGATATATTTTTTATTATATAAAATCAATCCAGACCGACAAATTCATTAGTGACGTATCAAACTCGTTATTTTTAGTAAAAGTCAAACCTTGAATGAAATATATAAAAAATTAATGTCATTCTCTTTTAACGAAAGCCAGTCAAAATCACATTTCACTTTCGTTAGAAATTCAAGTGAAATAGTTGCTCGCAACGAGCTTTAGTCTAGTTATTATTATTTTTCTTCCAAAAATTTTGTGAAAGTGTATCCATATGATCTGATAATAGCATTTTACATCGAAGTAAATTTCCTCTTTACGATGACTATAATCTGAGTTTTGGATTAATTTTTCATTTAATTTTTTTAGTATCTTTTTAAACATTCTCCGATCATCTGTACATATAATTTCTTTAGTAGCTCAGTTCTATGTGACGTTCAGTGGGATTCCCATTCTTTGGTGTTGTTTTCATGTGTTGATTATTTATAAATAGCTATGAAACAGTCATATACTTTCCAATTTATTTCAAAATTTAGCCAAGTAATTTTTCATATATACTGTACAGAGACAGGGAAAACATCTTTTTGCGCTTGGACTGTGCAATTTTTATAGTTTTCATAAAATGTCTATGTAATGTAAATGTGTGAAAGAGTAGCATGCTTCATAAAGCTTAGTTTATCAGTATAATATATGTATAAATCTGTATATTTATTGGAAAAAGGTTAAGTTTTCACATGGAAAGTTGTATGTCAGGTTACATGCAACTAGCACACTCACAATAGAACTTGTCCAAAAACTTTTCTAACAACCCTCATAGGTAGATGATTTTAAAAAAAGGAAATAAGGATTAGACTATTTTTTGTCATTTATACTGGATACATGAATGGATCATTACAATTGTTGAGTTTTGTTTCCTTTCTTTTTAAGTTTTGTTTCATTAATATGTAATTTTAGAAATCTCTGAATAAATACTGAACAAGAAATTTTTAAAATCACAAGTACTTTGCAGGATCAACCTTAGATGTCATGTTTATAATTGTTATTGACATTTTATATTACTGGAGGTATATATATATTAATGCAAAAAATGAATATATTTTGTAATGTCATTACATGAATAATTTAAGAATTTTAAAATTAAAAAAATATTTCCTGTTTTGCAACAATATATGATAAAATTTTGATCATAACTAAGTTACGTAATTAGGGGTCGCAAGGGACCAAAATGCTATATTCTTTATGCTTTACGTCTCGAAAAGGGGTAGTATTTTTATAAGCATATAGAATAAAAGATGTTCAGAATATCGTGATAAAAATCAGAAACTTTAAATTTAATAAAGAAAAACGTAATGTCATTCTCTTTTAACTAATATCTCAGTCAAAATCTTATCTCATCTGATCGAGAAATTCAACGGAAGACCTACTCGTTGCTCGCAACGAGATCTCATCTAGTTAAGGTCTTCCGTCTTCAGCGGAAGACCTTCTTGTTATTCTTAGGTTTCTTTTCCACTTTTATTATTCTTTTTTTTCTTACCGATTTTGTGCACGCGATTTCTCAAATACGGCTCGATGGATTTCCATGAAACTTTCAGGACTTATTTTACATTACTTGAACCTTATACATTTTTTTCTGATTTGATGACGTCACTTCTGGTTTGGAGATATTGACGATTTAATGATTTTTCAAAGGTCAGTTTGTCCGCAGACTTTCTCAATAATGGCTCAAGATAGAAACATGAAACTTTCAGGTATGATAGACCAAAGTCTGTAGATATGTATAGCGTATTTCATTTTAATCGGAAGTGCCGCACGTCGGCGCTCGCTATGGCCCAAAAATAGTCGTATCGCGAATTTCAAAATTTTTAACACTTTTTCTACGATATCTTTTAACCTGGAAATATTTTGTGAAAACATATAGAACAAAAGAAGTGTAGAAATCCAAGATCTTCCAAATAATATCTCGGAAAAAGGGCTAGCCCCCTAAAATTAGGGGCTCAGAGGGGCCGAACGATTTTTTTGTATATCTCAAAAAGTATTGAGAATTTGTAATACATCAAAGAAGCAAAGTTGTTCAAAATGTCAAGCTTTATCTAATGGTGTAATCAAAATACGTCCAGCGACGTCACTTCCGGTCAAACCGGAAGTGTTCCAAAATTGAATATTTTTGCCGTTTTTGATAGGTTTGGGGGTTACAAATGTCACTGGAAGTTTAAAACGTAATTTTCCGTCCGTCGACGTCACTTCCGGTCAAACCGGAAGTAGCCAGAAATAGCTTCTTTTGAAGGTTTTGATGCAAAATTGAAATTATAAAGTCACTGGAGACTACTGAGCTCATTGCTTATTTTGTTGACGTCACTTCCGGTACTTCCGGTCAAAACCGGACGGAAGACCTTCTCGTTGCTTTGCAACGAGCTCGGCTCTAGTTATTATTATTTTTTTCTTTACACATTTTTGTGCAGACGATTTCTCAGAGATGCTTGAGTCGATTGACCTGAAATTTTCAGGAATGATGTATCATGAACTAAACCTTATTCATATTTTTTATTTTTCGAAAATTCACTTCCGGTTGGAAGTTATCGCCCTTTATTCGAATTTTAGTGACCATTTTGTCCGGACAAAAACTCAAAAACGAAAAAAGCTAGAATGCTGTCATTTTCAGGACGAATAGACAAAATATTGAAGTTTTGCACCTATACTTTCAAATCTTCCCAAAGTGCTTAGTATGGAAGCTCGGTAGGGGTCGAAATCTAGGACACGAAACATGACTGATTTTTTGAGACATTTTGCATTATATCTTTTAAAGTATAATTATTTTGTTAAAAGATACTGAACAAAATTTGTGCAGAATGACAAGATCTTTAATATGATATCAAGAAAAAAGTGCTGACTCATCACATTAGGGGCTAAGAGGGGCCAAAAGGGTTTTTTTTTGATAACTCTTAAACAGTCAATATTTTGCTAAACATTACAGAAGCAAAAATGTTAATCTCAACAATTTACAACTATATATTATAATTTTAATGTCGTATGTTGCATAATTAGGGGCAACAAGGGGCCAGAATGCTTAATCTTTGACGCTATATATCTCAAAAGTGGGAAATATTTTGATGAGTAATATTGAACAAAAGATGTTAAAAATAATATTTTAAACAATATGCAACTATTAATTTATCGCTATACATCCCCTTTAGGGAGTTAAAGGGTTGGCCCCTAATTATTTCTTTTGCAAATAACTCGAAATCGAAAAAGAATATTTGAATAGTACTTGAGCAAAAAGTGTTCAAAATCCTGAGAGCTTTCAGATGAGATCAAGAAAAAGGGGCTGAGTGCTCAAATTAAGGGCCGAGAGGGGCCAAAAGTCTTTAATTAATAACTCTTTAGCAGTCAATATTTTGTTATACATTACTGAAGCAAAAATGTTTATCTAAACAATCTAAAACTGTATATTATGTTTTGAATGTCGTATGGTGTATAATAAGGGGCCATAAGGGGCCAAAATGCTAAAACTGTGATGCTTTATATCTCAAACGTGGGAAATATTTTGATAAGTAACATTGAACAAAAGATGTTCAAAATAATGTTCTGAACAAAATGCAACCTTTCATTTTTCGCTTAATGTTCCCATTAAGGAGTTGAAGGGTTGGCCCCTAAATATTTCTTTTTCAAATAACTCGAAATCGGAAGAGAATCTCTGAATATTTGTTGATCAAAAAGTGTTCAAAAACATGAGATCATTAAGATAAAATCCAGAAAAATGGGCTGGGTACTCAAATTAGGGACCGAGAGGGGCCAAAAGTCTTTAATCGATAACTCTTTATCTGTCAATATTTTGTTATACAATACTGAAGCAAAAATGTTGATGGAATTCTAGAATATTCTTTTCGTATTTGATGGAATTGAGTTATGTTAATGATATTAGTGTGTTATATGAAATGTTTTGTTTAGTATTTGAAGTGCCGTAAAATGTCTCCTTAATATGAATATATAAAGAAAATGGGACTTAAGTGTGTGTTGAGATGTGCCGTGAAAGTGGTATGAGAAGTGTTGTATAGAGGTTATATATATATGTTGGAAATAGTTTTGCGTAGTGATACACTGTTCTGATTGGTCAGTTGTTGTCATGGTAATGATGACGTCACTTCCGGTGCGGGAGAATTTGAATCAAGTAAATGTGTAATATTCGGTGTATGTTTGAGTTGAATTTGTTGGTATTGATTGTTATATGATATTAGAAAGTGTTTGCTGTTTCAGAATGTCGTGAGAGCTTTTTAAAAGATGATATGAAGAAAAAAGGGCTGATCCCTAATATAAGGGTGAATAAGGGGCCAAAAGTCGAATTTTTAAGTCTTAATGTTCAATGTCTGTTTACAGATTAGGGAGGCAAAAACGTTCTTCTTTACAAAGTTTATCATTATTTGTGAATGAAATTCTCAATCAAAATCTTATCTTATCAAGAATCGGACGGAAGACCCACTCGTTGCTCGCAACGAGATCGTATCTAGTTATTATTTTTCTTCGTCCAAATTTTGTGCAGACGATTTCTCAGAGATTTGTTGACGGATTTCTTTGAAATTTTCAGGGCTGATGTATAATGATCTAATACTGATACATTTCTTTTAATTTTTGAAAAATCACTTTCGGTCGGAAGTTATCGACCTTTAATCGAATTTTTAGTGACCATTTTGTCCGGACAAAAACTCAAAGACGATAAAAGCTAGAATGTTGTCATTTTCAGGACTAATAGTCAACATATTGTAGCTTTGCACCTATACTTTCAAATCTTCCCAAAATGCTTAGTATGGAAGCTCGGTAGGGGTCGAAATCTAGGACACGAAACATGACTTACTTTTTGAGACATTTTGCATCATATCTTTTAAAGTATAATTATTTTGTTAAAATATACTGAACAAAATTTGTGCAGAATGACAAGATCTTTATTATGACATCAAACAAAAAGTGCTGACTCATCACATTAGGGGCCAAGAGGGGCCAAATGTCTTTTATCGATAACTCTTACACAGTCAATATTTTGTTATACATTACAGAAGCAAAATTGTATCCTTTAATTTATCGCTATACGTCCCCATTAAGGAGTTGAAGGGTTGGCCCCTAAATATTTCTTTTGCAAATAGCTCGAAAACAAAAGAGAATCTCTGAATAGTTGTATAACAAAAAGTGTTCAAAATCATGAGAGCTTTAAGATGAGATCAAGAAAAAGGGACTGGACACTCAAATTAAGGGCCGAGAGGGGCCAAAAATCATTTTTACGACAACTCTTTAGCAGTCAATATTTTGTTATACATTACTGAATATAAAATTTTTATCTCAACAATCTACAACTATACATTATGAATTGAATGTTGTATGGTGCATAATAAGGGGCCCTAAGGGGTCGGAATGCTAAATCTTTGACGCTTAATATCTCAAAAGTTGGAAAAATTTTGATAAGTAATATTGAACAAAAGATGTTCAAAATAATGTTTTGAACAATATGCACCCTTTAATTTTTCGCTATACGTCCCCTTTACGGAGTTGAAGGGTTGACCCCTAAATATTTCTTTTGCAAATAACTCGAAAACAAAAGAGAATCTCTGAATAGTTGTTGAACAAAAATGTTCAAAATCCTGAGAGCTTTAAGATGATATGAAGAAAAAAGAGCTGATCTCTAATATTAGGGGCCGTGAGGGGCCAAAAGTCAAATTTTAAAGTCTTAATGTTCATACTGTTTACAGACTATGAAGGTAAAATTGTTTTTCTTCACAATCTTTATCATTATTTCAGAATGAAATTCTCAATCAAATTCTCATCTTATCAAGAATCGGACGCAAGACCCACTCGTTGCTCGCAACGAGATCGTATCTAGTTATTCTTCCTTTTTTTCTTACAATTTTTGTGCAGACGATTTCTTGGAGATGGCTTGATCGATTTACTTGAAATTTTGAGGAAAGATGTGTCTTCACCTAAACCTGATTCGTTTTTCTCATTTTTTTGAAATTCACTTCCGGTAGGAAGTTATCGCCCTTTAATCTAAATTTAGAGGGCTTTCTTGTCTGTCGCAGAACTCAAGAACGGTTTAAGCTAGAGCGCTGGAATTTTTACAAAAGATAGAGGACATGTTGCCATTGTGCACCTGGGTCAGGATATTTTCCGGAAGTGCCTAGTATGGAAGCTCGGTAGGGGTCAAAATTTGGGACACAAATCATGAATGAATTTTTGAGACATTTTGTATCATATCTTTTAAAATATAAATATTTTATTATAATATCTTTTTGAAAAAAATTTGTGCAAAATTACAAGATCTTTAATATGATGACAAGAAAAAAGTGCTGACTCATCACATTAAGGGCTGAGAGGGGCCAACAGTCTTTATTGAATAACTTTCCAATAGTCAATATTTTGTTATACATTACTGAAACAAAAATGTTTATCTGATTAATTTACAACGGTATGTCATAATTTAAATGTGTATGTTACATAATTATGGGGCCGCATGGGGCCAAAATGCTAAATTTTTGACGCTTTATATCTCAAAAGTGGGAAATATTTTGATAAGAAATATTGAATAAAAAATGTTCAAAATAATAATCCAAACATTATGCAACCTTTCATTTTTCGCTAAACGTCCCCGTTAGGGAGTTGAAGGGTTGGCCCCTAAATATATCTTTTGCAAATAACTCGAAAACGAAAAAGAATCTCTGAATAGTTGTTGAACAAAAAGTGTTCAAAATCTTACGAGCTTTAGGATGAAATTAAGAAAAAGGGGCTGGACACTCAAATTAGGGGCCAAAAGGGGCCAGAAGTCTTCAATGAATAAGTTTTTATGAGCTAATATTTTATAATACATTACAGAAGCAAAGATGTTTATCTCAACCATTTGAAACTATATATTATGATTTTAATGTCGTATGTACATAATTAGGGGCCAAAAGGGGCCAGAATGCTAAATCTATGACGCTTTATATCTCGAAAGTGAGAAAATATTTTGATAAGTAATATTGAACAAAAGATGTTCAAAATGATAATCTGAACAATATGCAACCTTTCATTTTTCGCTAAACGTCCCCATTAGGGAGTTGAAGGGTTGGCCCTTAAATATATCTTTTGCAAATAACTCGAAAACGAAAAAGAACCTCTGAATAGTTGTTGAACAAAAAGTGTTCAAAATCTTACGAGCTTTAGGATGAAATTAAGAAAAAGGGGCTGGACACTCAAATTAGGGGCCAAAAGGGGCCAGAAGTCTTCAATGAATAACTTTTTATGAGCTAATATTTTATAATACATTACAGAAGCAAAGATGTTTATCTCAACCATTTGAAACTATATATTATGATTTTAATGTCGTATGTACATAATTAGGGGCCAAAAGGGGCCAGAATGCTAAATCTATGACGCTTTATATCTCGAAAGTGAGAAAATATTTTGATAAGTAATATTGAACAAAAGATGTTCAAAATGATAATCTGAACAATATGCAACCTTTCATTTTTCGCTAAACGTCCCCATTAGGGAGTTGAAGGGTTGGCCCTTAAATATATCTTTTGCAAATAACTCGAAAACGAAAAAGAACCTCTGAATAGTTGTTGAACAAAAAGTGTTCAAAATCTTAAGAGCTTTAAGATGAAATCAAGAAAAAGGGGCTGGACGCTCAAATTAGGGACCAAGAGGGGCCAGAAGTCTTCAATGGATAACTTTTAATGAGTTAATGTTTTGTAATACATTACTGAAACTAAGATGTTTATCTCAACCATTTACAACTATATATGATGATTTTTTTGTCGTATGGTACATAATTAGGGGCCACAAGGGTCAGAATGCTAAATCTTTGACGCTTTATATCTCGAAAGTGAGAAATATTTTGATAAGTAATAATGAACAAAAGATGTTCAGAATCATGTTCTGAACAATATGCAACCTTTCATTTTTCGCTAAATGTTCCCATTTGGGAGTTGAAGGGTTGGCCCCTAAATATTTCCTTTGCAAATAACTCGAAAACGAAAAGGAATCTCTTAATAGTTGTTGAACAAAAAGTGTTCAAAATCCAAAGAACTTTAAGATGATATGAAGAAAAAGGGCTGATCCCTAATATTAAGGGACGTGAGGGGCCAAAAGTAGATTTTTAAAGTCTTCAATGTTCAATGTCTTTTTATAGATTATGGAAAATCATTATTTTAGAATGAAAATCTCAATCAAAATCTTATCACATCTCATCAAGAATCGGACGGAAGACTCACTCGTTGCTCGCAACGAGATCGTGTCTAGTTATTATTATTAGGGTCTTCCGTCTTCAGCGGAAGACCCTTCTATTATTCTTCGGTTTCTTTTTCACTTTTATTATTACTTCTAGGGAAGAGACCCTTCTATTATTCTTCGGTTTCTTTTTCACTTTTATTATTAGGGTCTTCCGTCTTCAGCGGAAGACCCTTCTATTATTCTTATGTTTCTTTTTCAATTTTCTTCTTATTATTATTATTCTTTTTTTCTGCACAAATTTTGTGCCGACGATTTCTCAGAGATCTTTGGATCGATTTGTTTCAAATTTTCAGGGTTGGTGTAGAATTATCTGAAGTTAATTCCGGCTGAAGGATTTTTTGAAAATCACTTCCAGTCTAGAGTTATCGCCCTTTTCTTAAAATTCAGACGACCTCCTTGTCTGGGATAGAACTCAATAACGGCTTAAGTTAGAGCGTTGAAATTTTCATTGATAATAGAGGACATATTGTCATGTTTCACCTAGGTCAGGATATTTTCCGCAAGTGTCTACTATGGAAGCTCGGTAGGGGTCAAAATTTAGGACACGAATCATGACTGATTTTTTAAGACATTTTGCATCATATCTTTTAAAGTATAATTATTTTGTTAAAACATACTGAACAAAATTTGTGCAGAATGACAAGATCTTTAAAACGATATCAAGAAAAAAGTGCTGACTGATCACATTAGGGGCAAAAGGGGCTAAAAGTCTTTTTTCGATAACTCTTTAACTTAAAATGATATCAAGAAAAAAGTGCTGACTCATCACATTAGGGGCCAAAAGGGGCTAAAAGTCTTTTTTCGATAACTCTTTAACAGTCAATATTTTGTTATACATTACTGAAGCAAAAATGTTTATCTCAACAATCTACCACTATACATTATGACTTTAATGTCGTATGATACATGATTAGGGGCCAAAAGGGGCCAGAATGCTAAATCTTTGACGCTTTATATCTCGAAAGTGACAAAAATTTTGACAAGTAATATTGAACAAAAGATGTTCAAAATCATGTTTTAAACAATATGCAACCTTTCATTTTTCTCTAAAAGTCCCCATTAGGGAGTTGAAGGGTTGGCCCCTAAATATTTCTTTTGCAAATAACTCGAAAACGAAAAAGAATCTCTGAATAGTTATTGTGCAAGAAGTGTTTAAAATCTTAAGAGCTTCAAGATGAAATCAAGAAAAAGGGGCTGGACACTCAAATTAGGGGCAGTGAGGGGCCAAAAGTCTTCAATCGATAACACTTTATTAGTTAATATGTTGTAATACATTACTGAAGCAAAGATATTTATCTCAACAATTTACAACTATATATTATGATTTTTATTTCGTATGGTACATAATTAGGGGCTACAAGGGGCCAGAATGCTAAATCTTTGACGCTTTATATCTCGAAAGAGAGAAATATTTTGATAAGTAATATTGAACAAAAGATGTTCAAAATCATGTTCTGAACAATATGCAATCTTTCATTTTTCGCTAAACGTTCCCGTTAAGGAGTTGTAGGGTTGGCCCCTAAATAATTCTTATGCAAATAACTCGAAAACGAAAAAGAATCTCTGAACAGTTGTTGAACGAAAAGTGTATAAAATCATAAAAGCTTAAAGATGAAATCAAGAAAAAGGGTCTGGACACTCAAATAAGGGCCAAGAGGGGTCAAAAGTCTTTTATCGATAACTCTTTATCAGTTAATACGTTTTAATACATTACTGAAGCAAAGTTGTTTATCTCAACCATTAACAACTATGTATTATGATTTTTTCCCCTTATATTACATAATTAGGGGCCACGAGGGGCCAGAATGCTTCATCTTTGACGCTTTATATCTCGAAAGTGAGAAATGTTTTGATAAGTTTTATTGAACAAAAGATGTTCAAAATCATGTTCTGAACAATATGCAACCTTTCATTTTTCGATAAACGTCTCCATTAAGAATTTGAAGGGTTGGCCCCTAAATAATTCTTATGCAAATAACTCGAAAATTAAAAAGAATCTCTGTATAGTTGTTGAACAAAAAGTGATCAAAATCCTAAGAGCTTTAAGATGATATGAATAAAAAGGGCTGATTCTTAAAATTAGGGGCCGTAAGGGGCCAAAAGCCGATTTTTGAAGTCTTTGATGTTCAATGTTTTTTGGCCGATTTTATAAGTCTTTAATGTTCAATGTCTTTTACACATTATAGAAATCATTACTTTAGAATGAAAATCTCAATCAAAATCTTATCTCATCTCATCAAGAATCGGACGGAAGACCCATTCGTTAACGAATATCTTCTTACCGATTTTTGTGCACGCCAGTTCTCGGAAACGGCTTGATCGATTTTCACGAAACTTTCAGATCTGATAGATATTGGTCTGAACCTTATTGGAAATTTTTTATAAGTAGGTCGTCACTTCCGGTCGTGAGATATGGACGATTTACTGATTTTAAGAGGGTCAGCTTGTCCGGGCAATCACTAAAAAACGAATGAAGATATTGACTTGAGATTTTCAGTGAAGGTAGAGGAAGGATTGCTAAATTGCTTTTTTGAGTCTATATCTTTCCAGCGCAAAAGGCGTTGAAGCTCGCCTGAGCTCGTTATAATTATTATTTTTCTGACCATCAAATTTTGTGCACGTGATTTCTTTAAGACTACTGGATGGATTTTTATGAAATTTGCTGAACAATGTGTTGCTATCTGCAGTTATTATATCCTGGAGATTTTTTGGAAATTCCTTTCTGGTGCCAAGTTACGGACAATTTTCTGATTTTAAATTGACATTTTGTTCACGGATAATCTAGAGAACGGTAAAAGATATCACTGTGAAACTTTCAGGGATTATAGATCGTGATAAGTACTATCCAAGACGCGATCTTTTGTACGTCGTCTCTACTTCCTGTCGTAACGGCATGTAAAGAAAAAAAAGTCAAATTTTTGAACTTTTTTGTTTTTCAATATTTTCAAATCATATTTGTATGGTTGATAGAAACATTTCTCATTAGGCTGAATATATAATTTGTTTGTAAATTGATGAATTCGAACTCGAGATATTAACATTCAAAAGTCTGAAGCGTGATCTTAATGGCGGCGGTCTCTGTCAATTCCGACATTTCGCAATAGGGGTTTACAGAGGCAGCCGAGCGTTTGCTTGAACGAAAGTAACATAAGGAGCAATGAAATGTGTAGGGATACTTGGATTGTCACGTCGTAGGTTCGTTGCAATTCGGTGTCAAACTACATTTATTATCCAAGGTCTACTTACAAGTCTTCTTTAATTGGTTTTGGTTGTTTCTCAAAGTAGAAATAGAAAAGAATTAATGTGCAAATGAAGTACAATATCTATATCTTTTGTTTTGCATCACGGTAACGCATAGCTTAAATCATAGTTATAATAAATAGTTTTTCAAGAATGTAGTAAGTGAAAAACGTGACCACTGTTTTCCAATGCACACTTGTGTCATATTAAATCAAAAGAAAAGGACAACTGTTACAATAAGAAAATATTTTATTTTTAAAGATAACAATTTTTCAAAGACCGTTTAATTGACCTATATAAACATTTTATTTTCTCAATGCAAGTTATTGAACATAATGGAATCTTATTTCTTGACCCTCGTAGGGCGATCGAGGCATTTTTTTTCGGTGAAACATACCACCTTTTTCATGAAAGTGTAAGTAATCGGAATAGTCAACTTTCGTGATTGAAAATTGAAAAATTAACCATTCATAGCTGTTTCACTGCTTTAGTGTTATTTGCCTATATACGATTGATTGATTGATTGTATACTGTTTAACGTCCCTCTCCAGAATATTTCACTGATATGGAGACGGCACCATTGCCGGTGAAGGGCTGCAAATTTGGGCCTATGCTCGGCACTCAGGGCCATTGAGCAGGGAGGGATCTTTTTCCTGCCACACCTGCTGTGACACGGGGCCTCGGTCTATACCGTCTCATCCGAAGGACCATGAACATTCCAAGAGAAATTCGCTAAGATTTACTCGTTGCGTTTGGCGCGAAATTATGAATAGTGACCCTTCTTTCATAATTCCAAGACAGATTAACTGTTGCAGAATTATATGTACATACAAGTGAAGTAAGAGTAGTTGTTCAAATAGCGTAATCGATAAGCGTATTGGATTTTCACGCTAGTGACCCGTTTCAATTACCAGTGTGTCCAAAATATGTTTAATCCATTTTCAGCTCGATTTTATGGGTCATTTTTCGGAATCGGACGGAAGACCTACTCGTTGCTTGCAACGAGATCGTCTCTAGTTAAGGTCTTCCGTCTTCACGGAAGACCTTTATAGTGATTCTACTGTTTCTTCTTATTAAGGTATCTACCTTCTGTTTTCTTATTATTATTATTATTATTATTATTATTTTTTTTACAAAATTTTGTGCAGGCGATTTCTCGAAAACTATTCGGTGGTTTTAAATGAAACTTTCAGGAATTATGCGTCATTATATGATCTTTGTTCATCAGAAGGAAAATTTGGAATACTCTCCTTCGGTTCCAAGTTATTGACATTTTCTGATTTTAAAATGGATTTTTGTCCCCCCTTTTTTACGAAAATGGTCTAAGATATTCAACTGGAGACTTGTTAGAGATAAAAGATGATGACTTTTAGATATGTGATATCACCTTTTCGTTTGTCGATAGTACTTCCGGTCGGTAGCGGAAGCGAATTTAAAAAGTCCGTATTTTCTAACTTTTTTGTTTTTCAATATTTTTCATTTATTTTTGGAATGTTAATAGAAACCGTTCCTATAATGCTTACTATATAATTTTTTTGAACATTGATAAATCCTAACTCTAGATATTAACATGTGAAAATCTGAAGCGGGCCCAATATGGCGGCTGCCTATGTCAACTCTGACATTTCGCAATAGGGGTTTTCAGAGGCAGCTAAGCGTTTGCTTGAACGAAAGTAAATAAGGATAAATGAAATTTAAAGGAATACGGGGATTATCACGATGTAGTTACGTTGCAATTCTGTGTCAAACTAAGTTTAAATCGATGGTCGTCTCAAACGTCTTCTATAATTGGTTTTGGCTTGTTCTCAAAGAAGAAAAAGAAAAGGCTAAATGTGCAAATGAAATACATACCTACTATCATTTGTTTTGCGGAAAAAACAGATCTTAAATCATAGTTACAAATAATAGTTTTAAGAAACAATATCGATGTATATAGTAAGTATTAAACGTATCCACTGTTTTGCTCATGCACACTTGAGTCATATTAAACTAATAGGAAAGACAAACATAGTAAAACAATTTTTTTTAGAAAAATTGAGTTTATATTAATATTCTTGTCTCAAAGATAGATTTAAGTTATTGAACATAAATGGTATCTGATTCCTTGGCCGTCTTAGGGCGACACATGTTTTTCGGCGAAACATTTTCAACCTTTTCATGAAAGTTTAACTAATAGGGATAGTTCAGTATGGGAATAAACAGAAAATTTGTAAAAGTAAAAAAATTATAGCAGTTTCGCTGATATAGTGTTACTTATCTATTTATGCATAGAATTTGTAAATGTGTTAAAACAATTTCTTTACCTTGAAATTTTAGCTATCAGAACGTTCTTTTTTATTTCCATTGAAGCTATAACACCTATTTAATTGGACATTCCAAAGAAAAGGCGCGAAGATTTACTTGTGGCGTTTGGCGCAAAATTATTAATAGTGACCGCTTTTCATTATTCTGAGACAGATGTACTGTTTCAGAAGTATATAAAAGAGATTTAGAGATGTGGTCCCAATAGCGTAATAGTAAGCGCTTTGGATTTTCATGCCGGCGACCCGGGTTCAATCCCCTTTATTTCCATAAAAAGTTTTATCACTTTTTCAGCTCGATTTTGCGTTTCTTTTCAGAATAGGACGGAAGACCTCTCGTTGCTCGCAACGAGTTTCTTTTCTAGTTCTTATTATTATTATTCTTTTTTTTGACAAAATTTTGTGCAGGCGATTTCTCGAAAACTATTCAGCGGTTTTTCATGAAACTTTCACAAAATATGTGTCATTATATGAAGTTGTTACATCCGAAGAGAAATTTGGAAAATTCGCTTCTGGTGCCAAGTTATGGACAATTTCCTGATTTTAAAATGCAATTTTGTCGCCCCTTTTTATCGAAAATGAAGTAGATATGTTTATGGAGACTTATTGGAGATGATAATCATGACTTTGTGGTTTGCAGAATCACCTTTTCGTGCGTCGTCAGTACTTCCGGTCGTTACGAGATGCAAATTTAAAAAAATCGAATTTTCTAACTTTTTTCTTTTCCTGTATTTTTCATTTATTTTTGGAATTTTAATAGATACTCTCCTTATTATCCTTACCATATAATTTGTTTGAATATTGATAAATCTAAACTCTAGATATTAGCGTTCAAAAATCTGAAGCGGGTCCAAAATGGCGCCTGTCTCTGTCAACGCCGACATTTCGCAATAGGGTTTACGGAGTCGGCCGAGCGTTTGCTTGAATGAAAGTAACATAAGGATAAATGAAATGTAAAGGAATACTTGGATTGTCACGTCGTAGTTACGTTGCAGTTCTGTGTCAAACTAACGTCTTCTATAATTGGTTTTGGCTGGTTTTCAAAGTAGAAAAAGAAAAGACTAAATGTGCAAATGAAATTCGATACCTAGTATCTTTTGTGCACCATGGAAATAACAAATCTTTAATCATTACTTATAAATAAAACGTTTTCAAAAAAGAATATCAATGTAATATCAATATCAAATATAAATCTCAACCACTGTTACAATTGCGTCATATTAAACTAATAAATAAGACAGAAATAAGAAAACGATTTTTTAAAGATCGCTTCATGGAGTTTATTTTAGCATTCTTGTCTCAAAGACCTGATTCAAGTTATTGAGCATAAATGATATTTGATTCAGTGACCATCGAAGGGCGAGCCATGTTTTTCGGCGAAACATTTCAACCTTTTTCGATTAACTAATCGGGATAGTTCACTTTGGGGATAAACAGGAAATTGAAAAAAATTCATAACCGTTTCACCGCTTTAGTGTTACATGCGTATATACAACATGGAATTTTAAAATGTGTTAAATATACTTTCTAAACATTGAATCTTAAGGCTATAAGAACGTTTTTTTTTAATTTCATTGAAGCTATCACACCTATTTAATAGAACATTCCAAGAGAAAAGGCGCGAAGATTAACTCTGGCGTTTGGCGCTAAATTTTGAATAGTGACCCGCCTTTCATAATTTTAAGAGAGAGGCACTGCTTCGTTAAATATATACAAGTAGATTTAGTGTAGATGTCCCGATAGTGTAATATTTAGTGCGTTGGAATTTCAATGCTGGCGACTTGGGTTCAATCCCCTTGTGTGCAAACCTTTTATACATTTTCAGCACGATTTTACGTTTTCTTTCCGGAATCGGACGGAAGACCTCTCGTTGCTCGCAACGAGTTTCATCTAGTTATTATTAGTCTTTATTATGTGATTTTTTTTTCAAAATTTTGTGCAGGCGATTTTTTATTCTTTTTTATTTGGTACAAAATTTGTGCAGAAGATTTCACAAAAGATGGCTCATTCGATATGAAATTTTACATCCGTTGTCAAATGAAAATTTCCGGCAAATTATTTTTTGGAAATTCACTTCCGGTGGGAGTTATGACGCCCTTTGATAAAAAAATTTTGACCTCCTTGTCTGCATGGAACTCAAAAACGGCTAAAGATATAGAAAGCTGAAATTTTTAGTGATGATAGAACATGTTGCCATATTGCAACATTCAGGAATTTTCCGGAAGTGCCTAGTATAGGAAGCTCGGTAGGAATTCAAAAAAACGTTTTATGACTTTGATTTTTTGAACATTTTTTAATCATATCTTTTAAAATATAAATATTTTGTTAAAACATTTGAACAAATTTGTGCAAAATACAAGAAAATATGATATCAAGAAAAATGTGCTGACTCATCATTTTAAGGGCTGAAAGGGGCCAAAAGTTTTTTTCAATAACTCTTTTAAAGTAATATTTTGTTATACATTACTGAAGCAAAAATGTTATCTCAACCATCTACAACTATATAAATAATTTTTATGTCGTATGGTTATAATTAGGGGCCACAAGATACAGAATGCTAAATCTTTGATGCTTTATATAAAAAAGAAATATTTTGATAATAATATTGAACAAAAGTTGTTCAAAATAATGTTCTGAACAATATGCAACCTTTCATTTTTTGCTAAACGTCCCCATTAAGGAGTTGAAGGGTTGGCCCCTAAATATTTCTTTTTCTAATTTCTCAAAAATGAAAAAGAATTTCTAAATAATTGTTGAACACAAAATGTTCAAAATCTAAGCTTTAAAATGAGATCCAAGAAAAAGGGGCTGGGCACGAAATTAGGGGCCAATTATTAAAAGTCTTCAATCATAACTCTTTATCAGTTAATATTTTGTAATACATTTGAAGCAAAGATGTTTACATCAACATCTAACAACTATTATTATGATTTTTATGTCGTAATGGTACATAATTAGGGGCCATAAGGGGCCTTAAATCTTTGATGCTTTATATCTCGAAAGGGAAAATATTTTGATAAGCAATAAACAAAAGATGTTAAATAATTCTGAACAATATGCAACCTTTCATTTGAAGCGCGCTAAAGTCCCCATTAAGGAGTTGAAGGGTTGGCCCCTATATATTTCTTTTCTAATATCTTAAAAACGAAAAAGAATTTCTGAATAAGTTGTTGAACACAAAATGTTCAAAATCTTAAGAGCTTTAAACAATCTTAAAAAAAGGGGCTGGGCACTGAATTAGGTGCCAAGAGGGGCCAAAAATCTTAATCGATAACTCTTTTAATATTTTGTAATACATTTTGAAGCATGATGTTTATCTCAAGAATCTAAACTATATATTATTTTTTATGTCGTATGGTACCATAATTAAGGCCACATGCAAATGCTAAATCTTTGATGCATATATCTCGAAATTTGAAATATTTTTATAATCAATATTGAACATGCAATGTTCAAAATAATGTTCTAAAATATGCAACCTTTCATTTAAGCTAAATGTCCCCATTAACTTAAGGGTTGGCCCATAAATATAAATATTCAAAAACGAAAAAGAATTTCGTTGAATCCTTAACTCCTTGTTCAAAATTTTAATCGATCTTTCAGATCGAATTAAAAAAACATTCATAACGATTCCTAAAATTAGGGGCCGCTGAACGTAAGAAAGTTTAGCAAAAGGTCGAATTTTTAATTAAACTTTATTATTATTACCGATTTTGTTCGCGATTTCCCCGTAAAAATTTTATCATTATTTTAGAATGAAATTCAGGAATTATTTTCTTTGATCAGAAATTGGACGGAAGACCTCTCGTTGCTCGCAACAATTTTCGTAGTATTCTTACTATTTTCGTATTGACCAAATTTTGGAAATGACCTTTGTCCGGTCCATTTCTCCAGAACACTGCTTAAGATATGAAAGTTAACTGTGTCAGATATCATAGATCATGACTTGAAGATTTGTCCATTAACATTTTTTCCGTCGTCAATACTTCCGGTCGTCACAGAAAAGGGAATTAAAACTCGATTTTGAACATTTCTTTGTCTTTCTTTCTTTTTTTTTCTGTGATATTCATAATGAAAGTTAAAGCCCCTTTTTGATGATTTTACGTATAACAGTTTCTTGATATTGATTAAGAAGGAATTAAATATCTTTGAATATCTGAGAACTTTCGCAAACGTAGGTTCAACGTTTCCTTAAACACTAAAAAATATTCATTTCATTTTCTCATAAATAGACTTCGCGGGGGGAAAACCCATTGTGCAATACACAAGTGTGCAGGTAAAGTCTTTGACGCGATGGCGAAAGGACCTGTAGAAAAACTTCCCTGGTTCAATTGAGACGAGATTTTAGTAAATAAAGTGTGTATATTGAATATATTATATGTGTTCATCTTATCCCCCCCCCCCCCCATTTCTTTTTTGTGAACTGTAAAAGACCTATCTCCCACCTTTCTCACATATTGAAATGAATGCCAATTCGGCTTTAATTTTTACATTCTACATAAACTGACCTTGACATTTACATAACAAGACACTCTTCTTAAAGTAAAGAAAATGATAAGGCTTAATGCTTTTAACAAAATAATGGTAATTTACAAGTCTATATTCAAAATCCTTCCCGGAAGCGCGCAGACAGGTAGACTTCGCAGATGTAACATCTACAACGTACAAGTAACGTTTTAAAAGTTTCATTCATAAAAATCAGTTCCCCTGATGTCATCTGATAACGTGCCATCATTCATTCTTCCTATGTTTTGTATGTAGAATTTATAATTATTTAATTTAATTTTTTTTATCTACTAAGAAAATAAAGATTTTCAGCTGCATTTATTAGCATTTCGCATTTTCTTGTATATATCTATTACTTGCAAATGAATAATGTCATTAAATAATACAGAAGAAATCAAACTTTATTTCCATCTTTTTTATTCATTCATAAATCCTTAGATCCGCTCCAATAGCTGCGCGATGCCCTCACCGCTACAGCAAACAAAACATTCATAACGCCGAAAATGTCCATGATTCCGCTGAACTAAGAAAGTTTACACATGGTTTATCATCTCATAACAAACATAAGCTCTGTCCAATGCAGGATTGCTCGAGTTAAAGAGGAAAATTCAGGAATTATTTCGAAAGGGGCTTCAATATAATACTTTGATATAGTCATGGGTCAAAAATAGAACAATTATTGCGTGAACCTATCGAAAAAGCGACAATTTGATAATTATGCATCTTGAATTTTTTTGAAACGAAATGATTTTTTTTTGAAATTTTTACATATTTTTATTAGGATATCCTACAATGCAATTTGAACAAAAATTTTCAAAAACACGAGCATGACGTTCAAGAAAAAGGGGCTGCAAAAATTTTGGATGAAACTTAAATGGCTATAACTAATACTGAGAGATTTTTTGGAAGCAAAAGGTATGGGATTACAGACCTTTTTATAAATTTTTAATGGGGATGACCTGCAATTAGGGTCCAGACCATGCAAATTTTTGGACCGATTTATAAAAAACGTGCGAAAAGATATGGCAAAAATTTTCAAATGCTTAAGATTTCAAGCAATAGCTAAGATTAATTGGAGATGATATGTTCATATTATAGGTTGCAGAATCGCCTTTTCGTGCGTATTTTTTACTTCCGGTCGAAACCGGAAGCGAATTTAAAAAGTCCAATTTTTCAACTTTTTTTGTTTTTCAATATTTTTATTTATTTTAAATTGTTAATAGAAACCCTTTTTAATGCCAACTATGTAAAATTTTTTTGAATATTGATAAGCCAACTTAGATATCATATTTCAAATTCGAAGCGGAAGACCTACCGATGGCCCAATGGTTCTCTGTTATTGTTATTGCAATAGGGGTTTATGACCGATTTTGGCAGCTTTTTCTGCTTATTTTTCGATTTTTAAATTTTAGGACAAATATTTGCAAAAATTATTTTCAAATTTTTGTGCATGTTACGTGCAATAAGGGGTCAAAGGGGACAGTTTGCTAAATCTTTGAACTTTATTTTGACTAGGGTATTTTGATAAGCAATATTGAACAAAAATGGTTCAGAAAATGATTTAAACAATATGCATACCTTTGAATTTTTGTAATTTGGCCCCGGAAGGACTTTAGATTGGCAATTTTTAAATTTTTAATTTTAAGTAATCTTGTAAACAAAAAGAAATCTCTGAATAGTTGTGAACAAAAAGTGTTTGAAAATGACCGAGCCATTCTGCGAGATATTTGATATGAAGAAAAAGACAAAATTAGCGGGATTGTCAGAGGGACCATTTCGATTTTAACTCTTTAATGATCAAGTTTTTATACATTATTGCTCAAATTGTTCATTTTTTCAATTTGCAGACAATCATTATATCATATTCAACTTTTAAATATGATCGTACGTAATAAGGGGGAGCAATGTTTTTCAAACGCAATTTTTCAACCTTTATGAATTTTTTAATATATTTTGATAAGCAATATTGAACAAAATTTGTCAGAATAATGATATATAACAATATACATACGTTTGAACGGCTTTTTTTGTAAAATAGCCCCATTATGGTCTTGATGTGCTTAAATATTTATATTAAGTATATCTTGTTAAAAATTTGAAAAACGCAATTTTTCAACTTTTCTTTTTAGAAATATCTGAATAGTTTAGAAACAAAAAGTTGGATTGAAATCACAAGACCTATTCGTTTGACATGTATCAAAGAAAAAGGGGCGATCCGCAAATTAGGGGCTGACCAAAAAATCTTTCATAACTTTTAATGCTCAAAATTTTGTTATTACAAGGAAAGTTTTATTAACGATTTGCAACAATATATTACAATATTTTAAGTCATATGTTACGTATTTAGGGGTCACGAGGGGCCAGAATGCTAAATCTTTGACGCTTCATATCTTGAAAAGAGGGAAAATTTTGATAAGCAATATTGAACAAAAGATGGTCAGAATAATGTTCTAAACAATATGCATACTTTGAATTTTTGTAAAATGGCCCCATTAAAGACTTGTAGGGGTGGCCCCTAAATATTTATATTAAGTATATCTTCTAAACAAAAAGAAATCTCTGAATAGTTGTAGAACAAAAAGTTTTTGAAATCACAAGACCTTTCGTTTGATATCAAGAAAAAGGGGCTGACTCCTCAAATTAGGGGCTCAGAGGGGCCAGAAGTCTTTCATCTTTAACTCTTTAATGATCAATATTTTGTGATACATTACAGAAGCAAAGTTGTTCATATTAACGATTTGCAACAATATATTACAATATTTTAGTCATATGTTACGTAATTAGGGGTCACGAGGGGCCAGAATGCTAAATCTTTGACGCTTCATATCTCGAAAAGGGGGAAAATTTTGATAAGCAATATTGAACAAAAGATGATCAGAATAATGATCTAAACAATATGCATACTTTGAATTTCTGTAAAATGGCCCCATTAGGGACTTGTAGGGGTGGCCCCTAAATATTATTATTAAGTATATCTTCTAAACAAAAAGAAATCTCTGAATAGTTGTAGAACAAAAAGTCTTTGAAATCACAAGACCTTTCGTTTGATATCAAGAAAAAGGGGCTGACTCCTCAAATTAGGGGCTCAGAGGGGCCAGAAGTCTTTCATCTTTAACTCTTTAATGATCAATATTTTGTGATACATTACAGAAGTAAAGTTGCTCATATTAATGATTTGCAACAATATATTACAATATTTTGGTCATATGTTACGTAATTAGGGGTCACAAGGGGCCAGAATGCTAATTCTTTGACGCTTCATATCTCGAAAAGGGGGAAAAATTTGATAAGCAATATTGAACAAAAGATGGTCAGAATAATGGTCTAAACAATATGCAAACTTTGAATTTTTGTAAAATGGCCCCATTAAGGACTTGTAGGGGTGGCCCCTAAATATTTATATAAAGCACATCTCCTAAACGAAAAGAAATCTCTGAATAGTTGTAGAACAAAAAGTCTTTGAAATCACAAGACCTTTCGTTTGATATCAAGAAAATGGGCCTGACCCCTCAAATTAGGGGCTCAGAGGGGCCAAAAGTCTTTTATCTATAACTCTCTAATGATCAATATTCTGTTAAACATTACTGAAGCAAAAGTATTTATCTTTAAGGATTTGCAACAATATATGATAAAATTTTGATATGTTATGTAATTATGGGGTCAGAAGGGGCCAGAATGTAAAATCTTTGATGCTTTATATCTCAAAAAGCGGAAATATTTTGATAAGCAATATTGAAAAAAAGATGGCAAGAATAATGTTCTAAGCAATATGTATACTTTGAATTTGTGTAAAACGGCCCCATTGAGGACTTGTAGGAGTGACCCTTAAAAATATTTTTATTTAACATATCTCCACAACAAATAGAAGATTCTGAATAAGTCCTGAACAAAAAATCTTCAAAATCACAAGACCTTTCATTTGATCTGAAGAAAAAGGGGCTGACTTCTTAAATTAGGGGCTTAGAGGGGTCAAAAGTTTTCATCTTCAACTCTTTCATGATCGATGTTTTTTTTTTTTTTATAAGTATCCATTATGAGAAGCAAAGATATTCATCTTAATGATTTGCAACAATACATTATAAAGTTTTGATCATATGTTACGTAATAAGTGGTTGCAAAATGCTACATCTTTCATGCTTTATATCTCGAAAAGAGGGGGTATTTTTATAAGCCATACTGAACAAAAGATGTTCAGAATATTGTGATAAAAATCAGAAACTTAAAAAGAAATGAAGAAGACTTTATGTCATTCTCTTTTAGAGAAACGAATATCTCAGTCAAAATCACATCTCATCTTATCGAGAAATTCAACGGAAGACCTACTCGTTGCTCGCAACGAGATTTGCTCTAGTTATTAGGGTCTTCCATCTTCAACGGAAGACCCTTCTATTATTATTGTGTCTTTTTCACTTTTCTTATTATTATTATTTTTTTCTTACAATTTTTGTGCAGAAGATTTCTCAGAGATGGTTGGATCGATTTACTTGAAATTTTCAGGAATGATGTATCTTTGAAGTGAACCTTATTCGTTTTTTCTGAAGGATTTTTGAAATTCACTTCCGGTCTAAGTTATCGCCCTTTAATCGATTTTTAGAGGACCTCCTTGTCCGTTCAGTTAACTCAAAAACGGCTTTAGCTAGAGCGCTGAAATTTTCAGTGATGATAGAGGACATATTCCCCATGTTGCACAATGGAGTTTGGATAATTTCCGGAAGTACCTAGTATGGAAGCTCGGTAGGGGTCAAAATTTAGGACACGAATCATGAGTGATTTTTGGAGACATTTTGCATCATATCTTTTAAAGTATAAATATTTTGTTAAGAACATATTGAACAATATTTGTGCAGAACAACAAGATCTTTCAATATGATATCAAGAAAATAAAAAAAGTGCTGACTCATCACATTAGGGGCAAAAAGGGCCAAAAGTCTTTAATCGATAACTCTTTATCAGTTAATATTTTGTAATATACATTACTGAAGCAAAAATGTTTATCTCAACAATCTACAGCTATATATTATAATTTTTATGACGTATAGTTACATAATTAGGGGCCAAGGGGCCAGAATGCTAAATCTTTGATGCTTTATATCTCGAAAGTGAGAAATATTTTGATAAGTAATATTGAACAAAAGATGTTCAAAATAATGTTCTGAACAATATGCAACCTTTCATTTTTCGCTAAACGTCCCCATTAGGGAGTTGAAGGGTTGGCCCCTAAATATTTCTTTTGCGAATAACTGGAAAACGAAAAAGAATTTCTGAATGGTTGTTGAACAAAAAATGTTCAAAATCCTAAGAGCTTTCAGACGAAATCCAGAAAAAGGGGCTGGACACTCAAATTAGGGGCCAAGAGGGGCTAAAAGTTTTTTTGATAACTCTTTAACAGTCAATATTTTGCTATACATTACTGAAGCTAATATGTTTATCTCAACAATCTACAACTGTATTTTATGAATTGCATGTCGTTTGGTACATAATTAGGGGCCAAAAGGGGCCAGAATGCCAAATCTTTGACGCTTTATATCTCGAAAGTGAGAAATATTTTGATAAGTAATATTGAACAAAAGATGTTCAAAATAATGTTCTGAACAATATGCAACCTTTCATTTTTTGCTAAACGTCCCCATTAGGGAGTTGAAGGGTTGGCCCCTAAATATTTCTTTTGCGAATTACTCGAAAACTAAAAAGAATCTCTGAATAGTTGTTGAACAAAAAGTGTTCAAAATCTTAAGAGCTTCAAGATGAGATCAAGAAAAAGGGGCTGGGCACTCAAATTAGGGGCCAAGAGGGGCTAAAATTCTTTTTTCGATAACTCTTTAACAGTCAATATTTTGTTATACATTACTGAAGCAAAAATGTTTATCTAAACAATCTACAACTCTATATTATAATTTAAATGTCGTATATTATATAATTAGGGGCCACGAGGGGCCAGAAAGCTAAAACTTTGACGCTTTATATCTCGAAAGTGAGAAATATTTTGACAAGTAATATTGAACAAAATATGTTCAAAAGCATGTTCTGAACAATATGCAACCTTTCATTTTTCCTTACACGTCCCCATGACGGAGTTGAAGGGTTGGCCCCTAAATATTTCTTTTGCTAATAGCTCAAAAAACGAAAAGAATTTCTTAACAGTTGTTGAACAAAAAGTGATCAAAATCCTTAGAGCTTTAAGATGATATGAATAGAAAGGGCTGATTCCAAAAATTAAGGGCCGATAGGGGCCAAAGCCGATTTTTTAAGTCTTTAATGTTCAATGTCTTTTTACAGGTTATGGAGGCAAAATTGTTCTTCTTCATAATCTTTATCATTATTTTAGAGTGAAAATCTCAATCAAAATCTTATCTCATCTTATCAAGAATTGGACGGAAGACCCACTCGTTGCTCGCAACGAGATCGTATCTAGTTATTATTATTATTTTTCTTACTGATTTTGTGCACGCGATTACTCGTAAACTACTGGGCCGATTCTCATGAAACTTTCACATCTGATAGATACTGATCTGAACCTTATTGGAAATTTTTTTCGTTGACGCCGTCACTTCCGGTCGTGAGATATGGACAATTTCCTGATTTTAAAATGCAATTTTGTCTTGATTTAGTAGCAAAAACTGCTAAAGATATGAGCTGAAGATTAAATGGAGATGATAGTTCATGATTTATAGCGTTGCAGAATCGCATTTTCGTGCGTCGTCAATACTTCCGGTCTCTACCGGAAACGAATTTAAAAAATTAAAATTTTTCAACTTTTCTTTTTTAATATTTTTGTGATTTTTATAGGGTTAATAGAGACCCTTAAATGCAGAAGCCAAATGTGTAATTTGTTTGAAAATTAAAAAAGCCAATTTTGAGATATATGCATTTAAAAATTTGAAGCGGTGTTTCCTATGGCATAATGGTTAGCGCGTTGGAATTTCACGCGGGCGACCCGGGTTCGATCCCCCGTGTGACCGATATTTTTTTACGACTTTATCAGCTAGATTTTTCGTTTTTTATTTCAGAATCGGACGGAAGACCTCTCGTTGCTCGCAACGAGATCGTTTCTAGTTATTATTATTTTTCTTCCTGGGAAAATTTTGTACTTGAGTGATCTTGTAAACTACACATCTGACTAAGGTAAAATGTTTTTAGGGTTAGTAGATATGTTATGTAGATTTGCCGAACAAAGGTCATTTTGCGCGCACGTGCTTGCAAGAGCGTGCACGTGCAACACTTGAAATGACCGATTTAATTGATATAGGCATAACTTTTCACATTTTTGATGAAATGCTTTGAAACTCATATTATAAGGATATATGTGTGGCATAGACAATATGACATGGTCAAAATAGCAAGATCTCACGCGCATGCACGTGCGCTTCGCTCTGATTGGCTGAAACTAAAGTCTCTATATCTTTCTTGTTTTTTGACGAAATCCTTTGAAATTTTGAACATAGCCATGAATTAAGATTTCCTACAACAGGATATATAGCAATTATCATGAAAACACGTGCATGCACGTGCGCTGCAATCTGATTGGCTGAAACTTTAAATAGCTATAACTCCCTTGGTTTTCAACCAAACAGGATGGGATTTGGCACATAGGTAGATATAATGAACTTCTACTAGAAGGTATGGTCACCATGCACATGCATACTCGTGCGTGTACGTGCGCTGCAATCTGATTGGCTGAAATTTTAAACAGGTATAACTCCCTTGGTTTTCAACCAAACGGGATGGGATTTGGAACATAGACAGATGTAATGGACTTCTACAAGAAGGTATGGTCACCATGCTCATGTATGCACGTGCGTGCACGTGAAATGGGTAAAATCATAAATACACTTGAATGAGCTTTTTTTTTTATACTTTTGGATTTAATATTTAAAATTTAGCATATTAAAATATATAGATTGTGTAAACAATATCATATGTCATTACGCAAATGCATTCACATGCGCAAGTGTGCAATGATAAAATTTGAATGAACATGGTACGCTTCTGGGTAAACGTTGTTAAAGTCTCAAATGCATAGAGTTTGTCTTATTTAATTACGCTTACAGGGAATATGACTATAAAAGGGAGTTGGGGAGCGTTTGGGGAACATCTGTAACGGTCCCCGTTACAATTAGCACTAGTTGTTTCTGAAATACATTGCTTTACTTTTTCTATAAACTCCTTTTCATGTAATAATTGACAATTAAATTTTCAATAACCTCTTCCTCTATTACTGTCATTTGTTTTGAATTTTAATACAATTGCTGAATGATCTGTTCTATACCCTGGGATTATTTTGGTATCTAATACTCTACTAAAAATAATCAGAAACAAGAAAATAGTCAATTCTACTTTGAATAACTGGATTTGATCTTCTCCATGTGTATTGTCTAACTTCTTCATTCCAGATTCTCCATGGATCATAAATTTCAAGTTCGCTTTTTATATTCTTTATTACTTCATTTGCCTTTGGATTATTAAGATTTTTAACATTGAAAGTGTCAAGTTCTTTATTTTGGACCACATTCCAATCCCCACACATGAGGATTGACATGATTTCTAATTTTGTAATTTCTTCATAAATATTTTGAAAAAATTCTGGATTATCATTATTTGGACCATACAAATTTACCAAAGTAAATCTCAAATTATTTGCTGAAATATCCATTATGATATATCTACCTGAAGAGTCACATTTAACTGAATGGATATCTAATTCAAAGTTATTTTTGAAAAGTATTGCGACACCAGCTGAGCTGCTTGTATAACTACTAAAATAGGATTTGTAGCCCCACTCTGATTCCCATAACCTTGAAGTCTCATGAGTACTATGTGTTTCTTGAAAACAAACAATAGAGATATTTTTTCTAACCCAATTAAACACATCCCGACGTTTTTGGCTGTTAGCTAGAAGAGAAACCTCTTACATTCATACTCAATATACCTAACATTTCTACTTTGTTGGTCATTTTAGTTGTCACATCACATGTCATAAAAGTTTTCATTCTTATTAAACATTCTTATTTCTTACCCAGTTAAATACATCCCTACATTTTTGACAATTTGATGAAAGTCCTCTAACATTCATACTTAAAATATTTATGCTCACAACCTTTGACATGTGTAACCAGTTAGTCCCTACATTCTAAATCAAGTAAAGAACTGATATATTTGAAAGACATTGAGAACTCAGATAAACTGTCAACACTAATATTCTGATTAATTACATCTATTAATGGAAAGTGCACACACAAACATACACACACACTCAAACATAGAAAACTTATACAAAAAGGTAATAACTTTTTACATGTTTTAGGCATACCTCGCCTTTAGGCAAATGTCACCCTTGTCCTCCTCCGAGCTCCTCCTGTTTGTGGACCATTCAAATAATATATTTATCTTCCAAGAAGTTTTTTGTCAATATCATCTGTCACATCCATCCTGTGTTGATTCCCCTGTAAGTCCAACACATATATATGTCCATTATAATACCACACACTATCCACGAAATGCTGTCTCTTTTCTGCCCTCAGTTTTCTCAGCAGCTGCGCGTTCATGTTGGTTATGTGATCCAGCATTTAAAGTCCTCTTTTAGCTGTTCTCTCTTTACAATCACTGATCTCCTCACCTCACTACTTATGAATTTTATGATGACAGGTCTTGGGTGATTCGTGTCATTCGTAGGAATTCTGTGGATTGCCAGAATGTCTCCTGGATCCAAAGTGACTCCTCCCTTTTCTGCCACCAGCGCACATAATTCCTCCTTTAACTTCTGTCCCTTTCGTTCTGGCCAATTCAAAATTTTGATGTTATTTTTCATGGAGTATTGTTGGTTCATATTTGCCATACTGATGGCTGTACTGGCTACTCCATTTATTTCTTTCATCGGTTTTTCCAGGGTAGTGATCCTGTTTTTCAATTGAGAAACATTATCCATGTTAGTGTCATTATCCATCATTAAGCTGTCAACCTTGTCAGAGAGCTGTTTTCTCATCTTAGAGAGTTCCTGGCCATGGCTATTCTTATTTTCTTCCAGATCCTGACTCATCTCTGTTTTAAGTTCCTTTAGCATCTCCTCCTTAATTTCCTCTTTGGTCTCCTCCTTTAGCTCTTCCTTCATCTCCTTCTTTAGCTCCTCTTTTACCTCCACAATAGCACTTTTGACAAGATCTTTTATGTCATCCTTGGTCACTTGTTTCTTAAGGGTTTCTTGTATAGAGGTAAGAGTACATTTGATGTTCTCCATTTCTGAATGATCATCCTCTCCTGTTGATGAAATTCTTCTCTGTTTTGTTGCTGGCTTTGTGGACACTATCTGGCTTTTGACCTCAGCTGGGACTGATGACAGTGACAATGAAGATCTGCTTTTGTCCATTGTCTGTTTGGTGTTTGATCTTCCAGCTTTTGTGTCCTTTATTTCCTTTGTGGCCATTTTAAGGGTCCTCCACACCATGTGACCTGTGACGTATATAGAGAAAAAATACTTTTACTTCCGGTTTTATTGAGAAAATACATGAACGAATTGTCCTACCACCGTTTGTAAACAATAAACACATGGCATGATGATCACGGAGTTACCGATGAAAAGGATTGCGGTATTTTTTTTAATAAAAGAACAGCAGACGTCCTGGATTATGTTAATAAAGATATTAATTCCTAGACAACAGGTACCGGTGGGTATGACGAGAAACGTATAGGTTATTTACACTTTCAGGCTAATCAACCAGTCTGTTTTTGATAGTTGAACATGTTGAAATTTCGGCACACTAATTTGTACGTTTCAATAATACATTATCGCATTGTGTGTTTAAAAATATTGATAAAATAGTGTGCGGTTCTAGTTTTCCTCTTTTATTTTTGTCCAGATCAGTGGCAAGTATATTACTAAATAATAGTATGGTGACGTAAGCGGAGACTTGCCAAAGTTTTTGAGTTCCGAGCAACAGGAAAGATAACTCCAAAAAGGAACTTTGATACCAGAGATTTTGAAAATGTTTTTTATACATCAGTGCATTTAATTTCAATTCAATTTTTTGATGTAATCTAATTCATTAATGTTTCTTCTCTACAAAAGGAGTCCTTGTTGATTTTTCTCGTGATGTAGTTCAGAGAAAATGAGTTTTATGTACCTTTTATAAATAAAATAAATTTCTGTAAAAAATGTGTTGATCGATAAAATTAAGTTTTTATGGTTATTCTGTGAGCTTAAAAATATACGAAAGGGTAAGACAATTTTTTTGTGCTAGGTATAAAAACGCCTTGGGAAAAATTTCTTGAAACTTGTGAAATAATTATTTTAAAAAATCAGTTTAAATTACATTTTAATCCCTGGACAGTTTTTAGCTCACCTGAGCCGAAGGCTCAAGTGAGCTTTTCTGATCACATTTTGTCCGTCGTCCGTCTGTCCGTCTGTCTGTCCGTCTGTAAACTTTTCACATTTTCGACTTCTTCTCAAGAACCACTGGGCCAATTTTGACCAAACTTGGTACAAAGCATCCTTGGGTGAAGGGAAATTTAAATTGTTAAAATGAAGGGACATATCCCCTCGCAAGGGGAGATAATCAAGAAAAGACAAAAATAGGGTTGGGTCATTAAAAAATCTTCTTCTCAAGAACCACTGGGCCAGTAAAGCTGAAACTTATGTGGAAGCATCCTGGGGTAGTGTAGATTCTAAATTGTTCAAATCATGACCCCCGGGGGAAGGGCGGGGCCACAATGGGGAATCAAAGTTTTATATAGAATTATATAGTAAAAATCTTTGAAAATCTTCTTCTCAAGAACCACTGGGCCAGAATAGCTGAAACTTATGTGGAAGCATCCTGGTATAATGTAGATTCTAAATTGTTCACATCATGACCCCCGGGTGAAGGGCGGGGCCACAATGGGGAATCAAAGTTTTACATAGAAATATATAGGAAAAATCTTTGAAAATCTTCTTCTCAAGAACCACTGGGCCAGAATAGTTGAAACTTATGTGGAAGCATCCTGGTATAGTGTAGATTCTAAATTGTTCAAATAATGACCCCCGGGGGAAGGATGGGGCCACAATGGGGAATCAAAGTTTTATTTAGAAATATATAGCAAAAAATCTTTGAAAATCTTCTTCTCAAGAACCACTGGGCCAGAATAGCTGAAACTTATGTGGAAGCATCCTGGTATAGTGTAGATTCTAAATTGTTCACATCATGACCCCCGGGTGAAGGGCGGGGTCACAATGGGGTATCAAAGTTTTACATAGAAATATATAGGAAAAATCTTTGAAAATCTTCTCAAGAACCACTGGGCCAGAAAAGCTGAAACTTATGTGGAAGCATCCTGGTATAGTGTAGATTCTAAATTGTTCAAATAATGACCCCCAGGGGAAGGATGGGGCCACAATGGGGAATCAAAGTTTTATTTAGAAATATATAGCAAAAAATCTTTGAAAATCTTCTTCTCAAGAACCACTGGGCCAGAATAGCTGAAACTTATGTGGAAGCATCCTGGTATAGTGTAGATTCTAAATTGTTCAAATAATGACCCCCGGGGGAAGGATGGGGCCACAATGGGGAATCAAAGTTTTACATAGAAATATATAGGAAAAAATCTTTGAAAATCTTCTTCTCAAGAACCACTGGGCCAGAAAAGCTGAAACTTATGTGGAAGCATCCTGGTATAGTGTAGATTTTAAATTGTTCACATCATGACCCCCGGGTGAAGGGCGGGGCCACAATGGGGTATCAAAGTTTTACATAGAAATATATAGGAAAAATCTTTGAAAATCTTCTCAAGAACCACTGGGCCAGAAAAGCTGAAACTTATGTGGAAGCATCCTGGTATAGTGTAGATTCTAAATTGTTCAAATAATGACCCCCGGGGGAAGGATGGGGCCACAATGGGGTATCAAAGTTTTACATAGAAACATGTAGGAAAAATCTTTGAAAATCTTCTCAAGAACCACTGGGCCAGAATAGCTGAAACTTATGTGGAAGCATCCTGGTATAGTGTAGATTCTAAATTGTTCAAATAATGACCCCCGGGGGAAGGATGGGGCCACAATGGGGATTAACATTTTCTCTACAAAAAAAAAAAAATAAATAAATGTGCTTTTTAATTTTAGACTTGAAAACTTCGTGAGGGAGAGGCGTTTAATTTAAAATTGCAAATATCAAGTTATAAAATATTTCCTTTATCTAATTTTTTTAAAGACAACTCGAAAAAAGAATTTCATATGATCAATTGGTTTTTTTTTATTCCAAAGGCAGATCCCCCTTGATTTTGTATTTTCGTTTGTACTTGTTTAATACTTGCAAGTTACCGGTATTAGTAGCCCCTGCATGCAACGCATCGACTGGTAATAGTGGTGACTGAAAAACCAAGCCAACCATTCTACTCAATCCAAAGGTTTCCCGAGTCAGGACAATTCAACTTTTTATTTTTAAAAAATTAAACATTATTTTGCTCGTTAAAAATTACTATGAACTGTAACTCCCCCTTTTTTTCTTCTAGATCTCAGTCTTTACTCTTAGTTAGAACCGCAGACCGTCATCCTTGAAAATCGAATGTCTTCAATGTGCAATTAGTTACTGAGCAGAATTTGTGATAATACTTGCATGTAGGGCATAGGTATACATGTATAATATGCCCCTCTCCCTACAAAGAAATTCATAATAATACAAAGCATTAACTCCCATTTACCTCGCTATTCACAAATTTTATGTTCCGGTGACCACACCATGCTTGGCGCGTTTTTTTTTTTGACCACGTGGACTGGTATTCACGCCATAGGCGTCGGAACGGGGAAGGGGGGGGGGGGGGCTTACACTTTTTCTGGCAAATATATACATAATATAGGCATTCAAAAACTGAAGTTTACATTTTTTTTGTTTAGCCCCCACTTTCAATTAGCCCCCCCTTTCAATTTGCTTCCGAGATGCACGCAGATAAATAGACTTGGTGATTCAACATACACATTGAATGAGATTTTCCTGGCGATTCCTAGCGATATTGAGAGAGATTCCTGATAATTCTGTATCATAGATACTTCTGTCTTTGATTTCTTCATCAGAGATGACTGCATGACTTAGCTGGATTTCCTGATTGAGGACATCTGCCCTGGAGAGAGATTAGAGAGTAAGTGAAACTAATTAATTTTGTTAACATTTTGATTGATTTCATGTTGAACTTAAAAAAAAAAGAAGTAGCATTTTAAAAAAGTTCAGTATTTATAGCTTTACTGGTCAGATACCAGAAGAATTTATGGGACTGCAAGGTGTCCTTGTCCATCTATAGGCACGTAGCATAGGAAGGGGGGGGGGGTCCACTTTTTTGTACAACAATACTAGTGGCAGTATTGTCAAATAAGGGGAACACAAAAAGGAAAAAGTTGGCATTTTTAACCCCTTCTCTCCCCAGAACCACATCCCAAACAAAATAGGATTTTGTTACTTTGGACTTTTTAGCTCACCCGAGCCAAAGGCTCAAGTGAGCTTTTCTGATCAAATTTTTCTGTTGTCTGTGGACTGTGTTGTCAGACACTTTTCACATTTTCATCTTTCTCTTGAGATCAACCAATCCAAATCAACCAAACTTGTCACAAAGTATTCCTGGGTGAAGGGGATTCAAGTTTGATCAAATGAAGGGCCAACCCTTCTTCTCAGGGGAGATAATTCAGAAGTAGTGAAAAATAAGTGGCAACTTTTTCTACTGAATCACCGGGCCAAGGAAGATGAAACTCAGGTGGAAGCATCTTCAGTTAGTGTAGATTCAAATTTGTTTAACTCAGGAACTGAAGGAGTAGGATAGGGCCTCAATGGAGATAAAATTTTACATCGGGAAAACCTTTAAAAATATTCTTTTCAAGAACAGCAAAGCTTTGAAGGCTCATAATTAAATGGAAGCATCCTCATGTAGTGTAGATTCAAGTTTCTTCAAATCCTGATCCCAGGAGTAAGGGTGGGGCCATAATGGGTTATAAGATTAACATATAGGAATGCAAAGGGAAAACATTTTAAGGATATCCGATCCTCAGCCAGGAAGGATAACTCCAAAAATACATATTTAATTTGAAATGCATTAAAATGAAGCTTGAAAATGATTTTTTTCAAGCAACAATTTTCATTATATTCATCTTTATAAGATTCAAGGTTTTTGGAAGTCTTAAGAAAGGTCCTATAAAAGTTGACATTTGTACCCTATAAAAGGAAAAAAAAATAATACAGTTTTAGAGAAATAAGATTTTCTTGAATCCAGCCTTAGATACCAATGATTATTAGCATGATATGAAAAAAGAAGTGATTTGTGGTGTCTTGCAATGATAGCAAAATTAAGCCTTTAACACTATGTATTATAGAAAACATGACGGAAATAGAAGACAAAAAATACCAAATAAGTATAAAAAGAATGACAATTTCTCTGAATGCCTGAATACCTATCGTTTTTTAACCTAAAATATATTTGTTGATCAATTTGCAATTAGAAAATGCATAGCTGATATTCCTATTCGCTTTATCTGCAAAAATATTGGAAATTTGACGATTTTCCCTTTATAATATGATTAAATTTTTTAATTGAAAAACTGTGGATAGATTTAAATAACTTTGTGGATTCAGGGATACTTTTATGAGTACTTTTGATTACTTAACTGCTAATTTTTTTAACCTGAGGATCAGACTACCTTAAAATCCTCTTTTCAAGAACAATCAAACAATGGGTGCGTTCAGAGTAATTCCAATGGTACCATCACCTTTTTGCCAATGGTAACAATTTGTACCTTTGGTACCATTGGACCCCTATGTACTCTGAACGATTTTTGGGTAGAGTTGGTAGGAAACTCACCAATGTTAACAATGGCACCATTGGTGTACCATTTGTGACATTGGTGTATACCATTGTTAACATTGACAGATTTCTTAAAAGAAAATGTCGAACCAAGATTATTATTCTTGCTTCATGAATCATTTTGCAGCAAGAGAATGGTTTCAGAAATACTTTTTAGTACAGTAAAGTACTTCTCCACTACAGAATTTTTTCCAACTTGTATTCCGAATTGTCAAATGTAAAATAATTAAATCAATGAAATCTTTATTTTACATTAAATAGACTTGAAATTTATTAAAATAAAGATTCTGGAACTTTCAGTCAAGAAAAACCACATTTAAAAAAGACGTTTCACACCTATATACACAGAGTTTATGTATATAGGTGTTGTAAAAACATTACAATGATTTGTTACTTTTTCAACTTTTTTCCCCAGGGAAAACTTTCATAGAATAATCTTGTTATTAATTTTATAGATAGAAAACGATTTATAGAGTAAAAATGAACTCAATTTTGCATAAAATTTATTTGAATTTACCAAATACCGCCCGTTAAACCTAGAAATCTCTCGGGTTCTCTGTTTAGTAGGACCGACTTGATCAGTACCCGCCATTTTGTTTGACGTCATTAAAAAAGTTACCATCGCTAACAGAGCTCTAGTTTGTCTGCAGAAAAATCTACCTATGGAAAATTTTTTCGGCAAACATTGGTACCATTGGCATACCAATGGTAAGAAATTCTACCAGTGGTAACTTTTGTCAGCCAAACGGTAGTACTCTGAACGCACCCAATATTGTTTTTTCACAACTAGAAGATAAAGTGATTATTTTTTTACCACATGAAAACTGCTCAGATTTAATGTTATGCATATATATGTCCTTGACTTCATGCCCTCGGATCAGGAAAAATATTGTCTAATTCTGACAAAATTCAAATTATATGGTGTTCTAAATGTGGCTGAAATTCAACATGTACACTGTACCATCACTCTGGTAATCTAGTCTAAGAGTAAATGTATTTTATTTGTACTGTTTTTAGCTCACCTGAGCCGAAGGTCCGTCCGTCTGTAAACTTTTCAGATTTTCGACTATGAACCCCCGGTGTAGGGCGGGGCCACAATGGGGAATCAAAGTTTTACATAGAAATATATAGGAAAAATCTTTAAAAATCTTCTTCTGAAGAACCACTGGGTTAGTAAAGCTGAAACTTGTGTGGAAGCATACTGGAGTAGTGTAGATTCTAAATTGTTCAAATCATGACCCCCGAGGGTAGGGTGGGCCACGATGGGGAATTAATGTTAAACATAGAAATATATAGGAAAAATCTTTAAAAATCTTCTCAAAAACCACTGGGCCAGAAAAACTGAAACTTATGTGAAAGCATCCTGGGATAGTGCAGATTCTAAATTGTTCAAATCATGACCCCCGGGGATTGGGCGGGGCCACAATGTGGAATCAAAGTTTAGCAAAGAAATATATAGGAAAAATCTTTGAAAATCTTCTTCTCAAGAACCACTGGTTCAGATAAGCTGAAACTTATGTGGAAGCATCCTGGGGTAGTGTTGATTCTAAATTGTTCTAATCATGACCCCCCGGGGTAGGGCGGGGCCACAATGGGGAATCAAAGTTTTACATAAGAGTATATTGGAAAAATCTTTGTAAATCTTCTTCTCAAGAACCACTGGGCCAGAAAAGCTGAAACTTATGTGGAAGCATACTGGGGTAGTGTAGATTTCAAATTGTTTAAATTATGATCAGTGGGGTAGGGTGGGGTCACAATATGTATTACAAGGGGGAAATCGAGTAAAGAACAGAATGGCCAAAGCTTCTCAGGTGAGCAATTTGGCCCATGGGCCTCTTGTTTAAAATCATAGGATTTGCAAGTGAAGTGAGGGCAAGTGTGTTTGGGGAGGGGGCACTATCTAAATGAAAATCCTATAGGCAGCAAAACAAGAGGCCCAGGGGCCAGGGTGTCCTCACCTGAGCACAGTGGCATTGAATGTTCATCCCCCCCCCCCCTTGTTATCATTTAACAAATTAGAATCTACACACCTGAGGATGATTCCATATAAATACACTAATCATAGTTTTGAAGTACTTGAAAAAAAGATTTTGAAAGGTTTCCCTATATATCCCTATGTAAAACTTATCGGCCATTTTAAGCCCCGGGGGGTCATGATTTGAACAAACTTGAATCTACACTATCATATTTTCCACATTGAGTTTCATCTTTCCTGGCCCAGTATTCTTGCAAGAAGATTTTTAAAGACCCCTATATATGGCTATGTAAAACTTTCTACGGCCATTTTGGCCCCACCCTAGCCCCTGGGGTCATGATTTGAACAAACTTGAATCTACACTACTGAGATATTCACATGAGTTTCATCATTCCTGGCCCCGTGGTTCTGGAGAAGAAGATTTTTAAAGATTTTTCCTATATATTCCTATGTAAAACTAAAGGTCAGGCCATTTTGGCCCCACCCTTGCCCCAAGGGTCATGATTTGAATAAACTTGTCCATACCTAAGCATGATTCCAGTGTCCTGAGTTTCATCTTTCTTGGCCCAGTGGTTCAGGAAGATTTTTAAAGATTTTTCCTATATTTCCTATGTAAAACTTGGGTCGGCCATTTTGGCCCCACCCTTGCATCTGAACAAACTTGAATCTACACTACCTAGATACTTCCACATGAGTTTCATCTTTCCTGGGCCATCGGTTCTTGAGAAGAAGATTTTTTAAAAATGCCATTAATTTTTCTCTGATTCATAATTATCTTAAATCCCCTTTACCCAAGGATACTTTGTGGCAAGTTTGGTCCAAATAGGGCTCTAGTGGTTCTTGAGGAGAAGATGAAAACGTGAAAATGTACGACAACGGCAATGCCAACGACATCCGACAACGAGTCTGGTAGTGTACAAATTTTGATCAGAAAAGCTCACTTGAGCCTTCGGCTCAGGTGAGCTGAAAAGGTAGGGGCAGGGTGTCCTACATTGATGCAGTGCAGAATGTTCATAAACTTGTTATATTTATCATGATAAAACACAAATGACACCTCTTGCAAATACAAAATTTAGGTAATCAAAGATTACGAAGCTCACCTCGACGAATGTTACCAGTTTAAGTAATGCAAATCTCACATAATATTTTCTTAACATTTAGTATTCATCCCAACAACAATATTCTTGCAAGTTGTATTTAACCCCTTACATGGCATATACACATTTCTACGCGTGTAGCGTGAAAAACATATATAAGTGTAAATAAATATTCATAACTGTTAATACTGCAGATATCAAGGACTTCAAGTTCATTCGAATTGATCTGTTTCCAAAACTTTGAGCTGGTCTCTTGTATGGAAAATAAAGGTCAGAGCCAGCATAGCAAGGCTTATAGTGTCCATCCTTAGATACAACATCCATGCAAGTTTGGTTCAGGTAGAGGCTTATAGTTACTTGGGAATGAAAATATAGGTCAGATCCAGCATCCGAAGCAAGTCTGGTAGTGTACATCTCTAGATGCATCATCCATGCAAGTTTGGTTCAGGTAGCGCTTATAGTTACTTGGGAATAAAAATGTAGATCAGATCCAGCATCTGAAGCAAGTCTGGTAGTGTGTCCGTAGATGCATCGTCCATGCAAGTTTGGTCCAAATAGGGCTTATAGTTACTTGGGAATGGAAATTAGGTCAGATCCAGCATCCGAAGCTAGTCTGGTAGTGTACATCCCTAGATACATCGTCCATGCAAGTTTGGTTCAGGTAGGGCTTATAGTTCCTGTGGAATGGACCTGCTCCATAAACTTTTACCTGGTCACTCATCTGGAAAATGTAGGTCAGATCCAGCATCCGAAGCTAGTCTGGTAGTGTACATCCAAAGATGCATCATCTATGCAAGTTTGGTCCGGGTAGGGATTATAGTTCCTTGGGAATAGACCTGCTCCAAAAACTTTAACCTGGTAACTCATCTGGAAAATGTAGGTCAGATCCAGCATCCGAAGCAAATCTGGTAGTGTACATCATCTAGAAGCATCATCCATGCAAGTTTGGTCTGGGTAGGGCTTATAATTCCTTGGGAGTGGACCTGCTCCAAAAACTTTAACCTGCTCCAAAAACTTTAACCTGGTCACTCATCTGGAAAATGTAGGTCAGATCCAGCTTCTGAAGCAAGTCTGGTAGTGTACATTCCTTGATGCATCATCCATGCAAATTTGGTTCAGGTAGGGCTTATAGTTACTTGGGAATGGACTTGCTCCTAAAACTTTAACCTGGGACGCCGACGCCAAAGCCAGGGGTATTGCATTAGCTCATCTCGACTTCGTCGAGGTGAGCTAAAAAATTAACATCCAGTAATGTTAATACATTTGTGCATGGATATCGACTTCATTTTTTAGATTTATTTACTTTGAAAATTCAAGAGGGGAAGGTGAGGAGGGCTAAGATTGACAAGCCAAAATCATGAACTTCATGTGAACTCAGTGTGAAAAATTAAAGTACAATGTACATAATGTAGTATACTTTTTGTTTTGTCTGTTTAAAGTTTATCCTCTGAAAAAAAAAATACACACATACAAAAATGCATCTGTTAATTTGAATTTTATTCACAATTCATTTACAGGCTGGATGAATATAATTTTCTCAAATTAAAAAACCCATTAAGGTAATTTTCTTTCATTAAGCTGATGGCCACTCTTAGTCAACATTTGGTTTCCTTAACTGCATCAATTGTAAATTCCTAAAAAAGTCATTCCACATAAAATATTTTAATATACATGTACTTAATTTACATAATACATTGTACAAATAGCCATTATTGACATGTAAAACTAAAACATCAAATGCCAGATTTCAAACTGTCACTGTCTGTTCATCTTTAGATCAAAGCTGCATTCAGTCTCCAACTAAAAATTTCTGTGCTTCACATTTCTATTCATCAACATTCACAAATCTTCCAACAATGGTTGTACACTGATGGTTACTTCCAGGTACAATCTGTACTTTACTCTTTACTTAACAATAGATGTACACTCCAGAGTACATGCAGTTATAATTTGTACTCCCCACTTAAAGCATCCAGCTTTTGTAAGAGAAGTTGAGCTCCTCTGAATGTCATTTTCTTCAATGAACTTCTGATTCCAGACAGCTGACTAATTACTGTGTCTGTTATTTCCGGATGATCCACTTCTAACAAGCTATTAAAAAAAATTCTCATTAATACTATTCTGAGGAACATATTTATTTACATGGAGAAATCAAAGTACAGTTAATTCTCGATAAACCGCCACCTTTTGTAATTTAGAAATCATGGCGGTATAATTTGGAAATGAATTGAATTCCCAATTTTTCAGGACACAAGAAGTAGAGTTTCTGTTCTTAGAAATACCATTTAGCGTTTCTGTTCTTATAATTATATGTACATGTATATAAACATATTTCTAAATTTGAAAATACAAGTAATTTTTTAAGTACAATTTCATTAAAACAAAATGTGCAGTTATGAAATAAAGACAAATACATTTGTATGCATGTAAATCGGCACGCCTGATATCAAAAAAAAAAAAACATGCTGTGTTGATCGTCGAGATATATTGCTGACAGTACGTAAAATGATTTCTTGAATTAATTCATTGTTTATGACATCATTCTTAATGAAACGTTCACAATTTATACCTTATAATTATTTTTTAAGCAAACTTTGCATTGTTTAAAGCAGAGATCATCAAAATATTATCGTATTCGGCGTACTTTAACATCTACCACGAAGTCGTGCCTAAATGATTTTTATTAAACAGAGAAAAAAAATTATTAAAACAGTTCATATTAAAATTATTGTTTATTTAATTCTTATTTAATTGCATG
>NW_026931885.1:0-5036 GCF_032062105.1 Saccostrea cuccullata
ACCACTGAGCTATCCAGGCCGATATCCACGGCCCACCATTACATTCCTCCCTCCTTAAATGGTCTTCGCCCTCGAAACACAACCCAAGTTCTTATTGCCCCTGGCAGACTTTACCTGCAATTCCAGGGGTATCAACGGCACCATGGAACAGGAAAGAAAACATTATAGCTGAGAGGGAATCAGAACCCGGGACCCTTGTCATCTCTAGTCAGGTGCTCTAACCACTGAGCTATCCAGGCCGATATCCACGGCCCGAACCATTACACATCGTACCGCGAACGATGCATAGGTGCGAAACATCCCGTTACCCACTAGCATGAGTGGCAGTGCATGTGTTGAGGCATGGATAAGTCTGAACTGTTACCAATCAATTATCTTGTTGACCATAATTGGTCTCCTTTATTATATCATTGCAGAAGTAACTGTATCAATTGCTTTATATAGCCCCAAAACTTGTACAACTTTGAGTACAAAGTCTCTCAAGAATTTGGTGAGTGATTTTTACATGCATTATTTTAAGGAGTTCAAGGTTGTATATCATCACTGCACCAAGGTGCACTTTTTAGTACATACTGAGAAAATTACACCTTTAAGAAAAAAAATTAGTAAAATAGCTAAATTAAGTTATTCTGAATAGAATAGAATTAATTGAGCTGGTCTAGCTTGTACTAACCATGAAAAATGCATTGTACCAAATAAAATAGAAGGAATGCAGGCATTGTATACTTAGCTGATCAAAATGTACATCATGTCTACTTTTCAAAAAGTTTGTCAATGCATTTTATTTTTTCATATGGTACTAATAAAAATAGCCTATATGCTTTATTAATTATTATTAGATATTTTAGACAGGGGTTAAAGTATGTGACCCAAAAGTTAAATTGCTTCAATCATGACATTAATAGTTACACAAAAAGCGGATAGCATACATGTGTTATATAACATAAGAATTATGTATATAATTTATGTTTATAGAAGTTATTTTTGTTTTCACATTTCATTTTTTGTTGGATCGAATTTATTTTGTCTTAGCCTGATTTTTTCCCCCTTAGAGCCTCTTTACCACAGGCACTTGTTTCTGTAATAAATTTTTGACCCATAGTATAATAATAACACAAGATATCTAACTCCGATTTACACCGAGTACCCCCCTGCCTTAGAATCGCGCTCATTTACACTTTCTCGGGCAAAGAATTAGACCTCGAATTTGATTGGCTAAAAATCTGTTTCTAAAATTATATCGTAAAAACATCGTAGTGTTTTTATGGAAAATAAAACACTATGAAATTTTATTTATTCCATGCAATATTTAAAATCTGGAATTGAATTTTTAAACCCACGCATTCTTTAATTTTTCTCTTTGCCCGAGACTAGAACATACAATTCTATGTTACAGTTTTACTTTCCACTCGGCGATCAGAGTTTTGATGCTGATTACGGAGATTATAGAAAATAAAGACAAGCATGCCAGATATGGTTGTGTAGATAAATTATCGTAGAAGACATAGGTATAAACGGTTTACCCGTGCATTTCCTATGAAAGTGTAAATGAGCGCGATTCTAAGGCAGGGGGGTCTCGGTGTAAATCGGAGTAGATACCTTGTGTTATTATTATACTATTGGTCAAAAATTTATTACAGAAACAAGTGCCTGTGCTCTTTACCCTCTTTTTGTGTTTCATAACTCAGCCTCACTTTAGCATCTTTTCGTGACGTCATTGCTTATATCGAATTCATTGCTGGTGCATTTTCCGAAAATCATTGTTTACATTTTTGATTTCAAGTCATCTGATGCCGTTTTTTTCCCTTGCCTCATCATGTAGAAACTTTTACTACTGATGTGATAATTCTTGGTATTCATTGTGTGGATTTGTGTTCTTTTTGACAAAAATCTGTGATTTTGTAACTGGATAGCCTACTTCCATTCCTTCGCCATGGCGCCAAGGCGCAGGTCTAAGGATACTACAGACGTTACTAATCCAGCAAACTGGACTAACGCACAATTAAAAACGGCTTTGAAAGACTTAGGAATAAACATTTCTATTCCCCTGAATAACAGCCAGTTAAGAAAATTATACGAAGATGAACAAAGAGAGACAATCCTTCTCAGCGGAAAATAGTGCCCACGCTATGAAAGCAGAAAATAGTGCTAACACTAGTACGCAGAAAAACAATGAAACATCTTCCAGTGTCGCTAGTAAAAACTCTGTTTTAAATACAGAAACTATTTCTCAAAATTCCACTAGTCAAAACCAGGATCCTATGACAGTGATGCAACCGACGACTCAATCCCCACCTCGCAGTGATACACTACTGTCAACTTCCGCCCAGGGCACTTCGACGTTGGAAACCCTACCTCACATACAGTCAACTTCTGCCCAGAGCACTTCGGAAGGCCTCGGAAACAATCACAAATTAGAAAACGCTCTTGTAAATACGCTTCAACTTTGCCAGCAAACTTTACTGCAAGTGACACTAAAAAGCGAGCCTTCATCAAACTTCTGCTTGCAGTCGGCCGTGGCAGTATGTCAAACCCAGGTTAATGCATTCCCTTCCATGTCGTACTCAGTTCGTACCAGCAGTGACACAAGCCAGATGTCAAGGCCATCATTCGGGGTGCCAGCATCTTCGATCTCCGACATCTATATCATTTCACCTGAAGTTCGGCAACAGATCGTAGCAGGTACTGTATAGGGGATTAATTTCACGGGTTCTAATTTTCACGTTTTTCTCTCATCTTGACAAGATCGCGGTTTCTGAATTCGGGGAATTGGTACATTATAATAAAAGTTACCTCCCTTGTCTATATCCGTTTATCCATACCATAGCTACATGTAAACAATATTAATAATCAGTGTTATGACTTTATTTCACGAACAACAGGGTAGGTTTAAATAAAATAATTAGATTTGTTATAAAAAGAAAAATTGACGATTAATTAAAACAAGTGCAGTTATCAAAAGTCCTTGACTCTAAACATCAAATATGTCTTTCCTATATGCTATTACAATGAGTGCGTGTACACCCTAAGATCTTCGATACAATGCAATGAAAAACCACTGGACGGTAATAAATGTGTTAATGTTGGAAAAGGTCGACGAAATATCCTTCCACATCTTCAGTATTCAGTTCTATAGTTATTTGAATGATTTTTTAACACCAAAATGTCGATAAAAACTCGTATGCATGCATGATAATGCAGTAACAAATACACGTGGTAACATTAGTTACGCACGGATAATCAAAACCCATGACCCACGTCAGCCGATGTAAAGCCGATCTGACAATGTGGTTGGAATTCCTGACTAATTGGAATTGGATTAACCTTTTCCATGACAACAAATTGACATCAGCTTCTCAAATTTGTTTGTTTACTGACGCCTCATCATCTATGGGTTTTGGAGGTTTTTTCTCCAATAAATGGTTTTATGACAAGTGGCCCGAAGAATTACCCACAATTAAGGACTATTCAGCTTCTATGGCTTTCCTCGAACTGTATCCCATAGTGGTCGCAGCAGTTCTATGGGGAAATCAGTGGTCTGGTAAAAAGATCCTTTTTAACTGTGATAATATGACTACAGTGTGCATTATTAAACAAGAGGCCCATGGGCCACATCGCTCACCTGAGAAGCTTTGAACATTCCGTTCTTTACCAGATTATACACATTGTGACCCCACCCTACCCAACTGACCATAATGTAAACAATTTGAAATCTACACTACCATAGGATGCTTTGATTCAACATAGTAAAACTTTGATTCCCCATTGTGGCCCCGCCCTACCCCCGGGGGTGACATGATTAGAACAATTAAGAATCTACACTATCCCAGGATCCTTCCACATAAGTTTCTGCCTTTCTGGCCTAGTGGTTCTTGCGAAGAAGATTTTTCCTATATATTTCTATGTAAAACTTTGATTTCCCATTGTGGCCCCGCCCAACCCCCGGGGATCATGATTTGAACAAATTACAATCTAAGCTACCCCAGGATGCTTCCACATAAGTTTCAGCTTTTCTGGCTCAGTGGTTCTTTAGAAGAAGATTTTCAAAGATTTTTCCTATATATTGCTATGTGAAACTTTGATCCCCCATTATGGCCCTGTCCAACCCCCGGGGGTCATGACTTTAACAATTTGGAATCTACACTACCCTGGGATGCTTCCACATAAGTTTCAGCTTTTCTGACCCAATGGTTCTTGAGAAGATTCCCCATTGTGGCCCCGCCCTATCCCCGTGGGTCATGATTTTAACAATTTATAATCTGCACTACCTAAGGATGCTTCCACATAAGTTTCAGCTTTTCTGGCCCAGTGGTTCTTGAGAAGAAGATTTTTAAAGATTTTTCCTACATATTTCTCTGTAAAAGTTTGATTCCCCATTGTGGCCCCGCCCTATCCCTGGGGGTCATGATTTTTACAATTTAGAATCTACACTACCCCAGGATGCTTCCACATAAGTTTCAGCTTTTCTGGCCCAGTGGTTCTTGAGAAGAAGATTTTTTAATGACCACACCCTATTTTTGTCTTTTCTTGATTATCTCCCCTTGTGAGGCGACTTGGCCCTTCATTTTCACAATTTAAATTCCCCTTCATATAAGGATGCTTTGTACCAAGTTTGGTCAAAATTGGCCCAGTGGTTCTTCAGAAGAAGTCAAAAATGTGAATAGTTTACAGACGGACAGGCGGACAGACGGACGGATGACGGACAAAATGTGATCAGAAAAGCTCACTTGAGCCTTCGGCTCAGGTGAGCTAAAAGGTCGATCCCAAGAACCTTTCATTATGAAATTAATGAGACGCTTAACTTGTGCACTGCCATAAACAATTTTGCTGTCTATAGTGAACATATTCCTAGTGTAAAAAACTCTATAGCTGATGCTTTATCTTTGTTTTCAGATCAAGAAATTCTGACAACTGGGCCGGATGCAAAGGAACAGCCAACACCATGTCCACCACTATCCCAGATTCTTTGGACTGCGCAATAGAAAACCTCTGGAACCATGCCTTATCCCGTTCCACTTTAATGGCCTACGAAGCAG